>NW_015642871.1:107361-121788 GCF_001515625.1 Sinocyclocheilus rhinocerous | reverse complement strand
AGACGATAATCACTATAAACAGCAATCAATATATGTTACTATCAAACTTATAGCAAAATGTGGTAGTTCTGTATGTTGTTTCAGGGTTGGCATCATCTCTTCTCAGGTGTTTGGTCATCTCAGATCTTTTAAGGGTTGGATCCAAACTGAAGCTTGTGTAATTAATGTCTTGAGAAGCAATTGTCATTTTTGGGTGAGCTCTTCTTTAAACTGGTCTCATAACAAGACATAGTAATTAGCTGGACAGCAATCAGTTGTCAAGTTATTTCAGAGGTTTAGTTTGTTCTTTGTTAACAATGAACGGTGACTAATAATGTGTCTAACAGTTTTGTATATGTATAAATTATGACAATTTATGTTTCTTACTTTTATTGATACTTTTCAAAGCAAAAATTTAAATATATATTTAAAAAATCTTGCTCTATTTCTCATTATTTTTTGCTTTAAAGGAGACGGTGGAAACTGACAGATTAAGGGGCGGTAATATTATAATGAGATCCCTTTGCCACGTCATCAAGGGAAGCGAAATCAGACGCTTTTTTTACATGCTATGGGGTATGTAACAAATATAAAATCTGTTTGGTTACCAACATTTTTTAAAATATCTTCTGTGTCCAACAGAAGAAAGAAACTCATACAGATTTGGAACAACTCGAGTAAATGATGACAAAATTTTCATTTTTGGCTGAACTATGCCTTCAAATCGATATAAAGTCAGTCTGTAAGCGCACACATTCAAGTAGAAAAGTACATTGAACATTGTTCCAGCATTATTTCCAGGAAGAAATATTCAGAGCGATGCAGGGGATGTTGTCACAGTGGGAGCCTGTCATTAAAACAACCTATTATAGGCTTTCAGCAAAATTAAAACGATTATAAAACACAATCAAATTGTTTTTAGGATAGAAAAAAAAAAATCTATACTTGTTGCCCAGATACACATTACTGGTCAAAAGTTTGGAATCATTTTTTAAGTCTTTCTGCTCACCAAGACTGCATATATTTGACTTCAAACACAGTAATATTGTGAAATATTATTACAATTTAAAATACCTGTTTTCTATCTGAATATATTTTAAAATTAAAATTGTAATTTACTATATCTTTTCTGACAACATTTCAAACCTGGAGTAATGATGCTGAAAATTCAGCTTTGATCACCGCAATAAAATACATTTTACAATATATTCACATAGAAAAGAGTTATTTTAAATTGCAATAATATTTCACAATATTGCTGTTTGTTTTTACTGTATTACTGCCTTGGCTCTTAATTCAACTTTTGACTGGTAGTGCAAATGTAACTCTCTCTACCTCAAGCTGACATTTATGAAAGATACTTATATGAAGAGAGAACAAAGTTCATGTCATATCTAACTGCTGCATGTGCTTCTAGTTAACACCCATGTTTTTCATTTATTATTCTAGGCTTGCCAAGTGTCTGTGAGTGTAGAGAACGGACAGATACACACACTCCACCCAGTTCAGATACTGAGGTTATAGCACTGATGTAATACAAAAAAAAACTGCACAACAGTGCAAAGAATAAAACGATAATAATACATACTGGTAATTAATAACTGTAATAAGAAGCCACTGATACACTGATTTGTAATTATGCAATGCAAAACAAGGTAATACTACATAATAATAACTAATACTTACTACTAATAATAATACTGTAAAATAACTGCAGTAATGTAGCCCAGAAGAAAGGCTTGTAGCTGTGTTGAAGACGCTGGTAAATGAGAATCATCTGTTACACAGCTCATGATGGGCAGGTTCACTTCAGCTCAACACATCAGAGTGCTTCCAGTCTCAAACGCTTCTAGCTTCACGTTCAGCGAGGAAGATGGATTTCAGAGCTGTGCAGTTTCTTTTCTGTGTGATTTGTCTGGTGCGCTGCAGCCCGGAGCAGAGCTCCACAAAGAGAAAGAATGGCAAAAAAGGTAAAAGTGAAATCATTTGTCTAGCTACAACATTTCTGTACAGCATAAACCATTTCTATACCCACATTGTTGTTTGTTTTTATGCAATTGGCAGTTTGCATTAATTCGATTTTACAAAATTAGCTCATTCTTCTATTTTTAGAGTTTTTAATCCATTCTCAATTAAAAATATATTGTGAATTTGAATTGACCTTGTTTAAGTATAATATATAATGCTGTGCTTGTTTGCTGGTAATGAAGAGTCGAACAGTGCTGCTATCCAGGAGCTGAAGAAACAGATTGAGCAGATTGCACAGGATCTGAATCTGCTCAAGGAACAACAAGCTTTACAAACAGGTACTGAGTAAAGCTGCATCTGTAAAGACATTGAAATATGTACACTAACAGTCATAAGTTACACATACTCAATTTTGAATTATTTTTTACTCATTTAAAAAAAAAATTTCGTCTTTTTAGTAATAACAATAAACACATCAAAATCTTGGAAGTCAAGTGTGTCCTTGAACTTTAAATCAAGTCCTTTAACTTACTAGTGAAACATCAACTCCAATTAAATATTTGTGGTATATTGTAAAAAAGTTCATGGTGTAGTGGTTCATTGGTGTAGTTACGACATTTTCCAGCGGCGTATTTTCAGTTTTACTTCGGTTAAATGATTGACACCCAGATACACAACAAGAAGTTTACTTTAAGTTAAGCTCAAGTATATTTTCAAAGTATAATTTAGGTAGTAAGTATACTAAAATCAGAGTAATAGTATACTTGTAAGTACTATTTCAATAGTTCTTGGGACTAAATTGGCTCACTTTTTGAGAACTAGTTTACATCTCATGTTTTCCTATGTATTGCAACTATACTGAAAACTATACTACAAGAGAACTTACAGGTTAGGGTGACTGTTACTGCAAACTTTGAAGTATACTCTCAGTAAATTACTAGTTTTTATATTGCAAGTATAGATTTCTTTAAGCAAGCTTAAAGTTTATCGTTTACTATTTATATTATTTTTGCCCTTTAAGTAAATACGTTCATTTTTGTACTTGAAATCTGTTCATTTAAATATTAAAAGTATACATGTGTGTTAAGAAACAGTCATGAAAGTGTCTCTCTTTAAGTCACTTAAGTGGCCTTTTGTTTTATTAAAGGGTTAGTTCACCCAAAAATGAAAATTCTGTCATTAATTACTCACCCTCATGTTGTTCCAAACCCGTAAGACCTTCGTTCATCTTCGGAACACAATTTAAGATATTTTTGATGCATTCTGGCAGCTCTCTGACCCTCCCATAGACGGCAAGGGAACTACCACGATCAAGGTCCAGAAACATAGCAAGGACATCAGTAAAATATTCCATGTGACATCAGGGGTTCAACCGTAATTTTACAAAGCTACGAGAATACTTTTTGTGCACAAAAGGAAAAAAATAACGACTTTATTCAACAATTCAACAACAAGTCTCCTCCGCGTCACCCTAGCGCCATTTTGGAGAGTAAATTGCGCTGTTTTGTGTCAGCTGCGCCACGCGGATACGTTGTTTTTGTTCAAATCAAAGCGTAAACAGCGTATCCGCATGGCGCAGCTAACACAAAACAGCATATGCAATTTACGTTCAGTGGATACTCTCCAAAATGGCACTACAGGGTGATGCAGAGGAGACGAATTGTTGAATAAAGTATTCTCGTAGCTTCGTAAAATTATGGTTGAATCCCTGATGTCACATGGATTATTTTACCGATCTCCTTGCTACGTTTCTGGACCTTGATCGTGGTAGTTCCCTTGCTGTCTATTGGAGCATCAGAGAGCTGTCAGATTTAATCGAAAATATCTTAATTTGTGTTCCGAAGATGAACGAAGGTCTTACGGGTTTAGAACGACATGAGGGTGAGTAATTAATGACAGAATATTCATCTTTGGGTGAACTATCCCTTTAATATTTCATGATCCTAAAGTAAAAATAAAATAAATAAATACTGTTAAGATTTGAAGTACACTACAAATGCACATCGCGTGCACTTCTTTTTCACAAGGGTGATCCCTGCACAAGATTTAGTTGTTGATGTACTTGCTCCAGGAAAACATTCTCTCTTCTCTCTGAGATATGAGGTGTGTGGAATTCAGCGTCTGTTGTGTGTTAGTCACAGCTCATAACATAAAGAGCGTGTCCATCTGAGCTGTTCAGGGTAATGACCTGGAAGCACACATCCTAAACTTCTTACTTTCCTTCCCTCTTCAGTTTGCTTAAAGGGCATTAAGATCCCAGGCAAGTGTTTTCTCGAGGACACGACGAAGAAGAGCTTTCACGCCGCTAACGATGACTGCATTGCTAAAGGAGGAACGCTCAGCAGCCCTCTTTCTGGCGACGAGAACGACCAGCTGTACGATTATGTGCGGCAGACCATCGGGCCAGAAGGGCACATCTGGTTGGGTGTGAATGACATACTAAAGGAGGGCGAGTGGACCGACCAGACGGGCTCACCGATACGCTTCAAGAACTGGGAATCAGAGATCACCCATCAGCCCGATGGAGGCCGCGGCCAGAACTGTGCCATCCTGTCCAGCACGGCCAACGGGAAGTGGTTCGACGAGGACTGCCGTGGAGAAAAGGCATCTGTCTGCCAGTTCAACATCGTCTAAGCCACATGCTATAGAAAGATGGATTAGACATTTTCAGTAGAATGTGTAGCAAAAATTTCAGTTGAAGGTACAATATGTAAGATTTTTGCTTTGAAATATCTAAAAACCACTAGAGCAATGTTATATATTTTGTTGACTTGTGTACTTACATTATCACAAATATTTCCAACATTTAAATCCAGAGAAATATGCAGTTTAAACCAGTGAAATGGTCCGTGTCATTGCGTCGCATGTCAATGGTGCATATGGTGAACACAACATATCCCATGATTCAACACTCTGTCACAGCGTCATCAAGCTGGCTTGTTGTTTTGAATAAGCGCGGTCTAGTGGCGAAACTTACATATTTGTTGCATCCCAAAAAAAAGACTTCCCTACTATATAGTATGCAAAAAACAGTACATCCCCCCCAAAAAATAGCAAGTCCGAATTCATAGTAGTATTCGAAAAACATTAGGCGTTAAGTATCTGGATGACCTACTTTCATTGAGATTCTTAAGTGTGCATTCAATGGACATTTTACTATCCCATAAGGCCACGGGAGAGGATTTGTGAATGACAGCGAAGCGACCTGATGCTAATAAGCAACATAATAGTAAGTGGATGTAGTGCATCCGAATTTCATTAATACTACCAATCATAGATATGTATAGATACCACATCCGCCATCTTGGATAGGTCAATGTGTCACGTTGTCCGATTTTTTTTCTTCTAAAAAATATTTTTCAAGGGGGATGGGGAGGGGGGACTTTTACAGATGAGAATGTGTTGGTTTGTGTTTTTAGTATTTATCCTCAATATTTCAGGTTTGTAAACTATGGTAACATGTTAATGTTGTGTAAACTAAAAGCTCTGTCTTGTTGTATTATGTTAGTTTAACAAAATCATCTAGTCTATTGCAGATATAAATATTCATAGCTGTATATGATTACAGTTCGAGTGTTCATGGTCTGGCTTTGACCGTTCCAAAATGGCGGACGATATGGTCAGCCCATAAAAACAGCTGCCAATAAGGCATATACCTACACACATCTATGCTACCCATATGTAGAACGTATTTGCTAACTGTAGCAAAGTAAGTTCAAATTGAAATATAGCACCCAGTCAGTACTTTTGGATGCATGTAGTTTCTTGTATTTTGCGACTTTTGAGACCCCCTACAGGTAAGTGAGTGGAACTCATTGGTAGGCTAAATATAATACTTTCGTAATTAAGATGGATAGCGGTACATGTGCTGTTGCTGCCATAAACCAGTCCGCACTTTTCACGGTTTTTCATACCCACTCACCAAACTCCCAGAAGAGATGTGGTCTTTGATGTGGAGTGCGGACCGTGCTGAAAAAAAACCAATATAGAAACCATCACAGAATTTGTAATGGTTTTACTAGTTATAATGGGAATTGTACTGGTTTTAATGGAAACTGTAATGGTCCCTGTTGATCTCTACTGGTAATTGGTCACCTTCTATTGGCAGCTTGTTTATTCTAATGGAATATGTCCCCAAAACACACTACTGGAAACCATTTTTTTATGGTTTTAATGGTTAAAAGTTGATGGTTTGTAATGTTTGTGACGGTATTTGTAGTGGAAACCATTCCAATTTCTGTGATGGTTTCTATACAGAAGCCATTGGCCTATTAAAAGATTTTGCGATCACAAACAATTTTCTAAGGTCTGCAACAAAACCCCTGGGTCACGGCCTAATCACAAACCGTTTTCAATAATATTTCCATCGTTTTCTAGAGAATACATCTCTTAACTTTTTAAGCTGTAAATAAATAAACATGTGTTTTAATGTCAAAAATTACATACAATCTTTAAAACAAGCAGCCTGCTCACACGTAAAATTACTAAATATAAAAACAAATTAGATGGACAATCAAAAATAAACTGTAGTTTACAGTAGTAAATTCTATTTCATCAGGACTTTTTCCCCTCACACACACAGTCTGGTTTCATAGTTCCCCTCCTCTTCGGAAGTCTTTGGTGTGTCAGATGCAGTTGATTGTCCCTGAACATAACCATAGAGCTCATTGTCAATCAAGGCGTTGCTTTTAGTGACAAGGTTTTCACTTTTTCTGACTGGTCTCTCAGGTAAAGCTAGGTTATTCAGAGGTGAATAATCCAGCTTGAGATCACTCTCATCTGCAGTGGCTTCTTTATATTCTTCTTTTTCAGCATCATCTTTAAGCAGATGGCTATATATTAGAGTTTCATCTATGCACACGTAAGTGTGAGGATCCTCCTCCTCCTGTGCTTTGGGGATGCCATGCAGGCCTGGAAGGAAAGCATGCTCACTGGGATTGTAGACGGACACTGGGGGAGCCTTATTCCTCTTCTTTTTCCTGTGTAATATTAAGACGTTTTGTTAAAAATCTATTTCGATACAATACTCGAAAGGGGTTCAAGTGTGAAGCCCAGTTCCTGATTGGAAACAAACCAGTGTAGAAAGATTCGAGACTGAATATCAATAGTTCTCAAAAAAAAAAATTTACTTTTACTGCAACTTCATGCCAAAATGTTTGTACTTTTACTAAAATGGTTATAACTCTTGAATGGATATTTTCACCAAATTTGGTAAACATGTGCATGAGCTCAATATGAGGTTACATGAAAAGTGCTTGGGCACTTGGTGACACTATAACAAGAAAAAAATAATGAAATGGTCTCTAACTACGCAACTGTTGGTCCGATTGTCTTGAAAATTGGCATGCAGTGTCTTTGTCCAAGGTGCTATCATTGCTTATGAGGACATTGAGATAAAGTTAAAAACATGCCTGCCATCAGTCAATCAACATTCAGCAGCTACTAGACAGCTATTAACAGAGGCCAATTGGAATGAAACTCAGTGGGCCTGTTTGACTCATGGCTCCAAAAGTCTGTGAGAAATTTAAAAGAAATCAGCCACCAGGGGGGCGCGGTCACATTTTACATATGTGTAAATGATGGTATATCATGCAATATTTTACAAATACTTTACACAGTTTATTCAAATCATGTCAATCTCCTCATTCTGAACAAATCTGCCTCAAAATCCACTGCTGTCAATCAAACTCTTTGTTAAATATCTGAGATTTTAAAAACTTCATTTCGCGAACTAGTCCTAAGTGTTTTGCTCAAACTTAAAGCAAGTGGAGTATAAATCTCTGGACACCTTAGATCAATAATTAGCAAAAAAAAAAACACTAATATTTGGTTGGCTATAGCAGGGTCATATTTTATAGTACACACAAAAGCTATAATTCCAAAACGAAACCTCAGACCTTAACAGTAGCAACGACATAAGATCATAAACAAATGCTTATGAGAATCAGGCAATAGTTGGTGCTATAGCAGTCGTACAGCTGAAAAATTGTGTATTTACATGGAAAATTACCTGAAAAGATTTAGGCAGTTACAGGCTTATTACGGTAAATAACATACAATATTTATGCATGCACCTAAAGGCCTTAATGTGAACCCCTGTTCAGTAATTGTTGCTTGCAGTTCTATTTAAAACATGTTCTCACCTGAGAAAAAAACAGATCCCCACAGCTGTTACGATCACCAACACAACTCCCACAATACTCAGGATGATGCCCAAAAGCTTGTCTGAAAACATGACAAATTTCATATCATCATTCAAGTTTTTTTTCCTACATTACATGAAAATTCTAGTGGACAGAAGAAAGTAAGCTGCCAGTTAAGGCTGTCTCACTTGTGCTGTTTTGCAGTGTGATCTCCATCATCGCCCGGAAGGCTCCTGTCGGTGACTTGCAGTTAGTCACGTTCAGGTAAAAACTTTCTGGAACCAGGAGATCCTTAATCTTCTCATCTTTTTTAGTGCTGTACAGCGTCGTTTGAGAGCGAATGGTCTGCACTGCAATGTTTGTGTGCACCTCCTTACACTTGGGCTGGCTGACATTTCTGAACTTTAGATTGCTCTTAAACTGAGGCTCCAGGTTAACAATCCAGGACACAGTGCTAGACGCTTTCATGCCAGACGGCCAGGCTGGGGTCGCCAACATGGTAGGGTTATCCATTTTTGGTGCAACAGTGAATATATAGTGCTCTGTATGAGGAACAGTAAAGACTCAAAAACTGATTTTTGATATCAAGCCACTTGCACTGAACATATCTGAGCAGGTACACTACCAGTTTATGGATTTATAATGAAAGCATTTACCTGATATGTCCTGTGTAAATGAATAGGTTAAGAAGGGTTTAGTTGCCAAATTCCGGTCATTGAAACTCATAACGGAGGCAGTTATTGCAATCTTGGATTCACGGATTTGGATTTTCTGAATGGTTCCCTTTGGACAAAACTGCCCAAGAGTGATGCCGGAGTTAACATGGGACACATTTAGCAGGATGATGCTGTTGCATTTGTCTTCAGGCGGACAGTAACGCAGATCTCCCGCAGGAGACTGAAGCTTCACCGCACTGTTCTGAGGGCCATGAAGGTGCCAGATGATCGTCTTCAAAACTCCTGGGATACACTGCTGCTCGTAGTTGAAAGTTAGAGGGAATGGAGTGGAGGCACAGTCTCTCCATTCTTTACATTCTGTTGATTAAAAAAAACAAAGTAGTTTGCTGAATAGAGGAATATTTCATTATTAGGAGCCAAGAAGGAGTGTACAGGACTGTTGACACCAAGAGTGATAACTAGAAGGACAACTATATAATGTGTTCACACTGGTAGACAATGAGGTTTTGTTTATTCTAAGAGTGCGCTACTATTTTGCCATCTGTCAAATGCTGGATTCTGCATTTTAAAAAGTTGGGTGGGTTCTGATTGGCTGTCAATATTTTGTATTGTTTTATCAGCTAGAAAATTCATATCAAAAGAGATTCCAACAATATCATTCCCCTGTGTTGTCATCATTAGTTTTCCCTATTCTCATAGAATTAGAATGATTACTAAAACTTAGTTGTATAGTTATTGTCCTGGTTTGAACAGGCCTTAACCCGGTTATATTCATTCGTTTTTTTCTTCTTCTTGTGCAACTGTTGGTTAAAAGAAAGTTGTGAAATTTGGCACACTGATTGGGGAGGGTCTAAAAAGTACCTATACCATTTTTAGTTTCTGTACGTCAAACTCTTTAGCACCACCATCTGTTCAAAATTCATTATTCTTAGACCTTTGGGTCTAGACACATTTATATTTCCCTCTGATTCTATTGGTAATTCAGAGTAGAATGAACCCATCAGTTTGTATCCTCCCCATCTTGGACTTCTACCCAAAAACAAGCTATTTATTTCTCACCAAAAATAATAATAATAATTTAAGTTATGTTAAATATAGATTCAGCTGGTGATTATTCTGTTCTAATGGTGACTGGGAGATACAAGAGTATTTTACAGTGTGAAAAAACAAAGCTCAAAAATTTAATGCATTATATCACACAGTTGAGTACCTATGGTCTGGTTGACAGTCAACTCTATTTCATCCTTGTTACAGTCAAAGGAGTTCAGGACAAAATGGTTCCCTGAAGCTACGGTGACTGTGTCCATTATAAGCGAATCCAGTTTCAACACGCAGGTTGACTTGGGATCCTTTTTATTTACACGTATCTGTAGTACTTGCTTCTCAGGCAGATCCCCTTCACATTGCCCTGCAACAGTGGAAAGTGGTAAAAAAAAAACATTATATGAAACATTATCTGTCCATCCACTTAATAAACGGGCTAATCAATTACACAGACATGAATAATTGATTTAATTTACTAGTTGTTGACCAATGAGGGTTTTTCAGTGGCCAATGGCTGACACTTAGAAGGCAGGGTGGCTGATTGGTGATTTAATCCTGATATATAGAGTATGGCCAAATTTAATGATAGAAAAAAAGCACAATAAAACCTGCTGAATAGAAAACATTTTCGAAAGAATTAGAAGGAAAAAGAAATGGTTTGCTATCAATTGACAAAGCTGTCAAATTTGAAACGTTTTGAAAAGTTTCAACAAAAAAAGAATGTCCAATTTATTGGTTGATCACTAAATTTTTTTTGATTAGCTTACTGTAGAGCCTGCAGACGATGTTTCCGTGCACAAGAAAGCGGTTTATTCACAGAACACAGTATTCTGAATCATTATGTAAACAGAACTTTCATTACGCCATTTAAGGAATTAAAGAGTAAGCCGTTTAACACACCTGGATTTCTGCTATAGAGCTGGTTGTGTAAATGCATAAGCGGTGTTCTTACAGGTTTCTGAAGAGTGTTCATGTGCATTAAAGGACTAAAGTTATGGCACCGCATCTATACTTTTGTTATAAATAAAGAATATGCTGCTAACACAGCTAGTGCTGGTCGGTATACCGGTTCCTACCGAAGACCGGTGTTTATTTTTGTTATGATATGAATTTTTTAAATACCGCAATACCGCAAGTATGTCGCTTAAACAACGTTCGGAACGCGACACTGTTTGAAAGGGGTCCCTTTTCACTAATATTCACTCATCGTGACAGTAAAATAGGGCATTCTAAGTCAATATACTGCAGTATTTCCTCTCTCAATCAGTAGAAAATATGGTAAACACCCGGTCATGCATGGAAAAAAAATACCGTCATGTACCGTGAAACCGGTATAATTGTGAAAAATACCGTGATATAAATTTTTGGTCATACCGCCCAGCACTAAACACAGTGCATGTAAAACACCGCTTTTGTGCGGTAAACAGCTTTCGCACAATAAGCGGTTTTCTGGTGTTCATGTAAACAATCAGTTTTGAGGGTAACACATCAAGTCGTGTATTTTGCAAACTGATGACTTTTTGGAAGTAATGAGCAATTTGAACCACAATTCCAGAGTTACTTTTTCAAATTTGTTTTTTGACACACTCAACACATTTGAAAAACTTTCTTCTGGATGAATTGCTTGATTTTACACAAATTACGTCCAATAAGTTGACCGCATGTAAGGTCATATAAACAGCTTTAAAAAAATCAGCATTAATTTAATGTGACACTTGCTATAATTGTAACTTTAACATGTTACTCTGACATGATAAAAATATTTAAACAAGGGATGAAATTAAAAGCAAAAATCCCTACTGCATTTAAAATATAATCAATAATTTAATGTTTGTCATGATTGTCTGCTCGATGTTGAAACACTGTCTGAAATCAGTGTTGATTCAACACTGAATCAATGACTGCTGCTCTATATTTCATCCTTCCCCACCCTAATCAAACATGTGAAAAAGCAAGGTTGACTAAAGTAGCTTAAGAAGCAACTCCTGTGAGACCCGAGGCTCTTCAAAATCCACTGAAAAGAAAGAAAGCTCTCTTCTCATATCCTGTATTCATGAGTCATGGCCTGGAACTGCTTGGGTTTTCCATAATGACACAACAGATGGCTCAATCCAAGTTAGGCCTTGTGTAACCAAAGTGAATCAATAATGATAAAGCTATCAATCAATAATAATAAAAATGTGTCAAGAAAACAATCGCATACAAATGCAACAAATCTTAGATTCTAAAAAAATCTTTGAGAGTCACTCTTCTAAACCCAGAGTAACACACTGGTGGCTACACTATATAAACTACATGAATGAAAATAAGGTTTTCGACCATTGACAAGGAGTAAAATTCAAAAATGTGCACATGGAGCCATACTGAGAGCCCTGATATACCATATAGTTCCTTAAAAATCAAGTACAATATCAAAAATACAGTTTGTTAAGACAAGGATCTAAAAGGATATTGAGATATATTTAATACTTCTTGAGTTACAGGCACACAAACTTTGCAAAAAAGAATATCTTTGGCACTCAGATGGGTATGGAGCCACATTGAGAGCTAATATCTCTGGAACTGAATCATATAACGCCTTAAAAATAAAGATACCAAAATAAATGTCTGTTAAGAAAAAAAATCTAAAAGGATATTGAGATATATGTAATATTTCTTGAGTTACAGGCATGCAAACTTTGGAATGAAATATGAAAAGTGCTTTTTGACCATTGGCATATAATGCAACAAGGATTGCAGAAGTGAACTGATTTTTACTATTAGACTTACCAATTTGTGTAAAAATGAAATAATAATGCTGCCATTTCTTTTTCATAAATTTTCCTCCCCCGTAGCTCCAGGTCTAACATGAAAACTGTCACTTTGACCTCTTTTTTAAAATAGTGGATTACTCAGTAAATATGCATCCATTCCATAGTGTTTAGTATTTTTGCTTCTCATCTTCATTTATGTACAGTAGTTTCTTTCTCCACCAACCAAACAAACAAACAAACAATCTTAGCCAGAGGCCTCTGGTTGAGTTGACACGGAATGACCCAATATGATTACTATAAAAATATACATAAATAGGCATACACAATTCTAATTATGAAAAGAAATTATTTGTGTTACCTACCCTTGCTTCTCTTGATGGCAGAGATCTGGAAGTGCACCATTAGGCCTTGCGATGGAGGCTGTGGCCCAGATATGTTGCAGTTCTTTATGGCGAGGTTAAAGTTTCCAGGCTCCACCGATGGCTGGCTTACATTCATCAGTTTCACCAGAGGCTCTTTGCCCTGCCAAGTGTACTTCATTGTAGGGATGTTTTCAGGTTGGAGGCATGTTGGGACAGTGTAGCTCAGAATGCGCACATCAGTGTAGTACGCGTGGGGAACGGTAAAATACCACATGGTCTCTGCATTTTCAGGAAAAGCGATTGGGGTAAAGAAGTCCTGGGTTGAACTCTTCTCTGGGAGAACAACATGGAAATTAGCCAGTGCTGTAAAATAAAGTACAACTTTTCACATATATGCCGACTTTGTTTAGACAATTTGTGCTTAAATATCTAAGTTTACCATTGTACTTACAGTTAATGAGACGTCCCAGTGACACACCGATAACCTTCTTGTCCAGAGCTCGACCTCCAGACACTTCCAAAGACAGTTTTCCAGCATTACGCACATCGACTTGTCTAATAGTTCCATTCGGACAAAACCTTCCAACGCTGACATTCTCCACTGCGAGCATGTAAACGTGTTTGTCTGGGCAGCTGTCTGTGGGCTGAATCTGCAGTAAACCAGTACTACTGAAATTCAGATGTAAGCTCTTTGTAGCTGGCGGCTTCAGATTCCAGATGAAGGTGCGATTGAACTTTTGAAAAGCATTGTATTCTTTGGGTTCGATGTTATACATCACTGTGGAGCAAACGTGCACGTCAAAGAAAGAATACAGTAGATATATTAAGCTGACAACAAGTACACACCTGCAAGCTATCATCATTTTTTAGTAATTTAAGATGGAGAATAATGTAAAAGCGTGCATTGGTTGTAAAATGAAGCTTTTAAAACCCTCTGGTGCTCTTTAGTCATTTTTGACTGAAGTCTTTTTTTTTTTTACTTTTACTTTGCCGGAATGGTATGGAACTTGGTAAAGGTACTGGCACTTGCTATGTAAACCAAAAAAAATTAAAATAAAAAAAATGATAGCACTGGAAATTAAAGGAAATTGGTTTCTAGTTGAAATGTTTGGTACTGCGCCGAAAAAAATCTTACTGAAATTTTTTTGTTTTTTTAATATCAACCTCACATACATTTTTTTAATTCCTCAGTTTGAGTTCAATTTGTTTTGGAAGATATATATATTTAATATAAAATTTGAAAATACTATTTTTGTGTATTTTTTTGTAACAATTTTTTTTTTTTACTTCAGCAATAATATTCCAAGTGTCTTCTTTGAAAAGACACCATCTGTGTTCCAACGTGTTCGAGATTTATGGCTATTTAAGTTGGATATTACATTTTCAGGTTGTTGCTCAAAAAGTGGTTAAAGTGGAAATTTAGTAACATGAAATAAAAATACAAAAAAATTTATTTAAATTAATTAAAATAATCCAACTACAATTTAGTACAATAACTTGG
>NW_015642871.1:99421-107268 GCF_001515625.1 Sinocyclocheilus rhinocerous | reverse complement strand
AAAATCATTCTGATCCCAAACTTTTGACCGGTAGTGTGTGTATATATATATATATACACACACACACATACATACACAATGTATAAATGAAAATGTAAAGAATAAAAAGTTTTTTTTTTTTTTATCTGACAGTTCTCACCATTATCTCTGATGATCTGTACGGTGAATACATTCTCTGGCTGTGAGCAGCTGAAATCCAAAAGCGTGTCACTTCTGAGGACCACAGATGACTGGCACAGCTGTTGTGTGTCCTGTCTGATGCAAACTTTGCACTTTGTATTTGTGTGAGCACTAGTATTAATGCGTATGATTGTGCCCAGTTCAACAGCAATATTGAGCTCTGCACTACCTGAAATGATGCACAGACTTTTAACATCAAAATGTTAGGTTAAACTGCAGGACTATACAAGGAAAAAAGTATCTATTTTAGACAATTTAACCACTGTAACCTTTAGCTCTTTTCACATAATGAGTGACAAAATTATAGAAATTTTTTTGTTTTTTTAATATCAACCTCACATACATTTTTTTAATTCCTCAGTTTGAGTTCAATTTGTTTTGGAAGATATATATATTTAATATAAAATTTGAAAATACTATTTTTGTGTATTTTTTTGTAACAATTTTTTTTTTTTACTTCAGCAATAATATTCCAAGTGTCTTCTTTGAAAAGACACCATCTGTGTTCCAACGTGTTCGAGATTTATGGCTATTTAAGTTGGATATTAAATTTTCAGGTTGTTGCTCAAAAAGTGGTTAAAGTGGAAATTTAGTAACATGAAATAAAAATACAAAAAAATTTATTTAAATTAATTAAAATAATCCAACTACAATTTAGTACAATAACTTGCAAAATTATAGCCTACAATTACTTATAAAAGCACAAAAAATAATGCAGTTTGAGCACCCCAAAAAACAGCAGTTAAATGCTGTTAGGTGTTGAATGTGTTTTGTGTGTGTGTGTGTGTGTGTGTGTCTGTATGGAAAAGAGCTTGAAACATCCAGTGAAATGTGTCATTAGTCAATATAAATCCAATAAATCAACAAATCCAACACCCTGCTGGCACTTTTTTTAATCTCAGGAGATGGAGCACACGGTTAACCTGTATTTTAGCGAAGCTATAATTCATTTCTGACGTGAAAAGACATTTAAAAATGACTAAAATACTGACCAAAGATCAAAGCAAATTGTGTAAACTGGAACCATTTCAAGATCATTTCCTTAAAAACGGTGTAGGCTAATTTAACAGTCGATTTCGATTTACGTTTAAATTTGAGAAGAGGTACAGATTAATCCTAATTTACCGGACATCAAATCGATGTAGCCTAGGCTAATACCTGTGCAGGTAAGTGTTGCATGTGTGGGTCTGGCTGTTACCTGTGAGCTCCGGGACTGACGACAGGAAAAACCCAAAAAAGAGTGAAAAGCACGTGAACCGCCAAATTGGCATGGCTTTTTAATATTAAAACTCCTTACAGTGGGCTAAAAATGTAAGAATGCGCCATCGACAGTAGATATTAGTCTTCAGTGTTCTTCAGAGAAAAGAAAGCGGCTTCCTGGTTTGCGACAGACGTTAGTCATCCATGCCGCCTAAGCGTGAAAATTGTTAAAGAACACCTAAAAACGACCTCGTGTCACCTAAAAAACGTAAACTAGAGAATAAAACGACGTGCAAGCAGACTAATTTACCTACTTATCGTGTAAACAGCGTGTAGTAACGCAACTAAGTGTGTTAGTCCCGCCTCAAATTTTATAACCTCATTCATCAAAACAGGTAGGCCTAAGTGCTGGTCAGTATAGGTTACTTAAGAGACCCTTTTCTTTTCCCAGAACAATGTACATTTTTTAAAAAGCGTTTTTTGAAAACGCTTCAAGTGTGTTAACATGGAAATATCTTTGCCAGCCTTCTTGACATTAAACAAATGAACAAAGAGCTATAATTCACCTTTAAAAAACACCGATTCTCTCACAGTATTTAGATAATGATCTAGAACAAGGTAAATTCATAAGCCTGTTTAGTGTTTGTCTTTTTATTCAAGAAGTTGGCACTTGTAATATTTTCTGCTAAATGCAATGAAATGAGCAATAAAAGCCAATATTTTTCGAGACCATGCAAATGGGAAAGTAAGAGACACCAGCTAGTAGCAACAACTATCTTGGTGCGTAATGTTGATTTCCACAAAAAATTATTTTGACTATTCTCTAGAAAAAAGGCATTATATGGTGGTAGTGAATGCAGTGGACAATACTATCAAAACACATCAAATGCATTTGAAAGGTAGAAAACATACATTCACTCAAATTAATGCCCTTTAACATTCTTAGAAGTTCATACTTAGTTTAGTTTGGACTGAGATGAACTAAAGGCTCTGGAAACACACCACTTTAAGCTACAGTTGTCCTGTGGGAGGCGCTGTGGGACATTATCAGTTTATCCGTTTGCACACATGTAGCCTATTCTAAAACCTTTATGTCGCTCTTTTAGAAGTATCAGTGGAGATGATGTTTGTTCAGGCAGAGCTGGACTATAAGAGAGTCACGGCAGAAATAAAGGTCATTATAGAGGTCAGTTCCAGCACAGCTTTCCTTAATTCATGCATGCAACAAGATAATAATCCTTACAGTTCAGAGTTGAATTATGATTACAGTTGTGGCAGTGATTCCAAGGGCATTTGTTATCTCACGTAATGTATGTAAACTATGTTTTTATTCATTCCTGCTCCCTCCATTGGCATTATTTCATTTTAATAATGTCTTATTTAGAATGTTATCAAAAGAATATTATCAAAGCGTAAAAAAGTCTGGCATCGGCCATTTTGACTTTTTTTTTTTTTTTTTTACTTTTTCTCTCAATGCAATCCGCCATTTTTTTTTTTTTTTTTTTTTTTTTTTTTTTTTTTTTTTTACATATTCTCTCAATGCAATCCAAAACTTAATGAAACATGATACCCATAGACAAAAGTCAAAACGGCTTGCCATAGATGCACACCAAATGACGTCACAATCTGTCAATAGGGGGCGCTAAAATCTATTAAAATTCTGCAACAGTTTGATAAAGAAAAAAAATGGTGTATCTTCTTCAGGACAAGTGCTAACCAAAATTATGAAAATCAGTTGTACAAATCAACAAAAAATTCAAAATTTCAGACGTTTGGCATGAATTCAGGTTGATCGGGACACATGTTTTCCGGTCATTTCAATCATTTCATTTCATTTCAATCAACCTGTATTCTGATTCAAGGTAGCGTACATGAGGCTGCTTTTACTCAAGTATGGTTTTTAGGTACTCTTTACACCTCTGCTGTGTACTAATAAGCAATTTCACATCTTAGCTAATAACCCTGGAATGGTGATTGCTAGAAAAGAAGTCATCTTTCATCTGAATCAGTGCCACCAAATGACATCTTCACATGTGTATTTGTGTATTCATTTCCACACAAAGTGTTTTCCACAACCTTACACTTTTTTCTAGTTTTTTTTCAAACTCGTCTTTAGGCCGTTTCTCTGATTTGTGCACAGTTGGGTATGCACCATCTCACGATACTTCATACTCGTCAAAAGATTATTTTAATTACCCTGAATGCAACATGCAAACTTCACGAAACTCTGTATTTCATAAATTTCTGATTGAATCTGTGGGGCTAACAGCAAATTCTATATAATGCTAAAGGCTTCTATTTATCTCAATGTTTTTTTTTCTTCTCCTTTTAGGAACGTCCATGTATTTTTGTATACCCTTTCATCAAAATTACAATATGACTTTTCAAGCATTTAATAAAATACATGGAAATCTTCCATTTGAGCCATTGGTGCATGTTTGCTGCCTTCTGCTATATTACTTTTAATTGTGGATTTTGTATACTTCATGTGAAATACTAACAGAGAGAGAGTGAGTCTGGCTCTTCTGCTACAACACCTCCACAAAGGAATATTTTATGCATTTATTGATACTACAAATAACAGTTATGACAGATCTATTAAGTATAAACCTTATACACATTTTTTACAAATGGATTGCCTGTCAAGTTGTCTCTCAAGCTATAATCGAGTCTTCCACATTAAAGAACGTCTAATCGCGTTTTATTATTATTTATACAAACACAAGAAATCTGTCCTCAAACATTTGAAAACCATTGGAATATTTCTGCAAATGTTTTCGTATAAATGTACCAACCAACTTGTCCTTATGCGCACATCCTAAAAGAGCTTTTTGTCCTGAGACATAGCTACTCCGTATTTTTAAATAAAAACTAGAAATCGTATAAGATAAAAACATTACAAACATTTGAAATGACATCTGAATATCACATGATATAATGTATTTCTATTACAATCCATTTATAAAAACAAATGAAATCTAATAAGATACCTCCATCCATCAGGAGATGCAGCTATAATAGCAGTTTCAAACACGAGAATAGTACGGTTAGTAAGCAAATGTATGACACGTGTGCCACTAAGCATAGGATGTTTGGCAAGTCAACTAGTTTAGGATCCTATATTAGCCTACAGATGCTAATTTGAATTCTATCCTGTACTGTTCTATTACCTCTGCCGTCTCTGCTCCATTCCATTGGGCAGAAATCCCGCGATAATGGGAACTGGCCATATGAGGGCAGCGACGCTCCATATTATGATGACTAAAGTCATGAAACACGCCACCAGAGTGGATTCGATGGGCTTGCGGTTGAGCCTCCAGCTCCGGTCGCCCTTCAGCTCGTCCAGAGCGAAGTCCACGCAGCAGAAGTGCACCGAGTCACCCGTCTGCTGACCCTCTGACCTGCCCCGTCGGAATCTCCGGTACCGGGACAGACCGCATCCCACGCACAGTCTGAACTCCTGCTGGCCGCCCGTGACGCCCAGGTGCTCGATGTAGACCGGCGAGATCGCCCGGTTGAAGGCGGCGGAGAAGAACGCCTTGCCGTGGCTGTTCGTGGTGTACATGAGCACGTCGCACTGGAAGCCGAAGTTGCTGTCCCAGCGCGCCACGAGTTTGGTGGGGAGCCTCTCCACGCTCACGTTGCACTGCGAGGAGGCTTCGGGCTCCTCCACGGATCTCTTGGAGTAGCCCACATCCACCTCCAGGCTGGCCAGGAGTCTCCCGGAGGAGTTGATGGGCGGCAGCAGGAGGTCCTCGTCGCTCCAGCTGTGGGCGCAGCGGAAGGGAGCGGTCAGAGCCAGCAGGAGCGCGAGGGAGATGCTCAGCATGGCAGAGCACGCGGTTCCTCCAGGCTCATGGTGGTCTCGCTCTCGCTCTCGCTCGTTATTCCGCCGCAGTTGCCGAGCAGTTCGTCGTCTAGCTGCTCCATCAGTTACGCGTGTGTGCTGTACTGTGCTGCTGCCTCTGCGCGCACGGAGAGCGAAGTGAGTGACCGAGCGCACTGGCTGACTGACTGTCTGTGAAGCAGACTTCTGCTCCTTCACCTCTCTGCTTCAGCTGTTAGCCTGATGAGATGATGTCCTCGTCGAAAAGGGTAGGAGGCTTCATATGACAGTGTGGTAATGTGGGCTCATGAAGATCATGTCACACACAGATGATGTGATTTATGCATTGCATTGGAGAGACTGGGGCAAGTTGTCACACGTGGAAGTCCCATATATCAGTAACTACAAGGTCTGCAGTCCAAAAATGTAGCAGTGGTTTGCACTTGATTACATTATAATTTGTTTTAAAATGATTATTATTTAAATTATTATTTTATTTTGTCATAAGAAGTGAACACAATATTACTACACCGACAAACTAACAATGAAAATCACAAGCTTCTACAAATTTCTATATATAATTATTAAATATTTTTCTGAGAAATATTTTTCATGTTATATTCTACATTTGTGTCCGTTCATGATTTGTTTTGTTTTATAATTGTTTTACCGTTTTATTTGAATGTATCTGAAATTTTACATATAGTGAGACAACATACCCTAATTGGAGGGGTCACTAAAGGTCAATATAAGTTAAATGACCTGTTTCTATTAATATTCTGCCTAATGTTCAATAGTTTTTAGTAGTGCTCATTAGACTTTGAGGTATATTCTAAGATAGCAAACACAGTTTAAAGCACTATTTCTCTGTATTTTATAGTGTCTTCGACAGGTATCTGAAAATAGCAGTGGTGTATTTGGCAGTTATGTGTATTCACATGCCATGTCTGCAGGGATTCTCTCTGTAATACCATTTACTGTTTTATGGTTTTCATTTCACATGAAAACCAAATGCCATGTTAGTTACGTCATATCGTATCATAATTTAACACAGAAGTGCTGCACTAGTTCTTATTCTTTTTGAGAATAAAGTCAGTAGAAAAAAAATTGTCTCACATGTGACACTTCCTTTAGGCGTACTCACCTATGTCCTGAGGTAACATCTAATGAAATATTAATATATTTATGGACCTGTCACACGAGGCATAAAAATGAGCCCTGTGAAGTTCACAAGATGTGATTCATTTTAAAGGAATAGTTCACCCCCTGTTTCTATTAATATTCTGCCTAATGTTCAATAGTTTTTAGTAGTGCTCATTAGACTTTGAGGTATATTCTAAGATAGCAAACACAGTTTAAAGCACTATTTCTCTGTATTTTATAGTGTCTTCGACAGGTATCTGAAAATAGCAGTGGTGTATTTGGCAGTTATGTGTATTCACATGCCATGTCTGCAGGGATTCTCTCTGTAATACCATTTACTGTTTTATGGTTTTCATTTCACATGAAAACCAAATGCCATGTTAGTTACGTCATATCGTATCATAATTTAACACAGAAGTGCTGCACTAGTTCTTATTCTTTTTGAGAATAAAATCAGTAGAAAAAAAATTGTCTCACATGTGACACTTCCTTTAGGCGGACTCACCTATGTCCTGAGGTAACATCTAATGAAATATTAATATATTTATGGACCTGTCACACGAGGCATAAAAATGAGCCCTGTGAAGTTCACAAGATGTGATTCATTTTAAAGGAATAGTTCACCCAGAAATGAAAATTTGCTGAAAATGCACTCACCCTTAGACAATTTAAGATTTAGATGAGTTTGTTTCTTCATCAGATTTGGAGAAATGTAGCAGTCCATCACTTGCTCTCTGCAGTGAATGGGTGCCGTCAGAATGAGAGTCCAAACAGCTGATAAAAACATCACAATAATCCACAAGTAAACCACACCACTCCAGTCCAGCAGTTAACGTCTTGTGATGCAAAAATCTGTGTGTTTGTAAGAAACAAATCCATCATTAAGCTGAATTTCATAATTAATCTGGCCAAAGTACTAATACTAGTCCATAATAGTGCTTCCTCCCATGAAAAAGTTGTCTCGTCTGAATCAGGAGAGAAATATGCACAGATCAAGCACCGTTTACGAGTCATAATTAATAGATTAGACTCATGTGGATTATTGTGATGTTTTTATCAGCTGTTCGGACTCTCATTCTGACGGCACCCATTCACTGGTGAGCAGGTGATGCAATGCTACATTTCTCCAAATCTGGGGCCAGTTGCATGAACTTAGCCACCATGTTAAGACTGTGTCTTAAGAACTAGTTTGACCAACTAGCAGTTGCCAAGAATCAGTCTTACTTTTCCAATACAAATAAGAACAATCAACCTTTTCATAACTGAATTAAAAAAGTTATGACCAGTCTTGAAGAAAAAAAAAATTAGATGACTACATTTTTAAGACTAGTCTAAACAGTTTATGCAACGGGTCCCTGGACTGTTGAAAAAAAGCACCGACTTTGCACAACTCAGATTGGATTCGTCAGAAAGAATAAAGTCATATACACCTAGGATGCCTCGAGGGTGAGTACATCACAGGCTAATTTTCATTTTTGGGTGAACTAACCCTTTAAAA
>NW_015642871.1:96883-98780 GCF_001515625.1 Sinocyclocheilus rhinocerous | reverse complement strand
GTGTGTATGTGTATGTTAGACCAGTTTAAGTGTTTATGTAGTATGTTAGACTAGTTTAAGTGTTTATGTAGTTAATAAAGTCTTATTTGTATCACACTTGACGTTGTTCATTGTTTGCTCATAACTGGAGTCACTTAATCATGCAGATTTATGCTACAAGCTCTGTGTAGAATTGTACAGTAAGAAAGTAATTTCCCTTAACCAGGAAATTAACGTTCTTAGAATTGACAGACAGTTGACCCTGAGAGGTCAAGTAAATATCTACAGCGGATCTAAATATTTATAATTAATTATAACTAGTTACGATTAATTATTCATATTTCCCCATGAATGAGCTGATTCGCTACACTACCCTTCCGGAAAAACAGCATAAGTTGGTTTGCGGGTCCTAGACTCGCAACCTGAGAATCTGACCAACTAGTTAGCCAACTGGTAATAAGTCTTATTTTTTAGATTCAACTGAATCTACATTTTTATATACCCGACTTAAAAAAGTTATGACCAGTCTTTAAAAAAAAAAATTAGATGACTACATTTTTAAGACTAGTCTAAACAGTTTATGCAATCGGCCCCTGATGAAGAAACAATCTCATCTACATCTCGGATGGTCTGAGGGTGAGTACATTTCCAGCAAATTTTCATTCTTAGGCAAACTACTCCTTTTACACAGTGAACTCTGCAATCTACTGCTTTACAATATGCTTATCAACATAAGAATTCATCAGGTAAAGTAAAGAATATTTGAATGATACATTTATAAGAATATTACAACATCTTACCCACAAGATGACAAATATGATAGCCAATTGCTTTTCTGAGGAATACATGTATGAATCATTTTCTGTAGAGATGTTTAAATGGCTTAATTAGTGCTTGAATACCGCCTTCTGTTTGATGCGAGAGCCAGCCGATGTGTCGTACACATTACCTTCCATTTGCACCTGAAAGAGGAACGTCTGCCCTGCACTGGATTTGAAAGCAGAACGGGTTATTCATCCTCTCACCGTGCCGTTCCCTTTCCTTCACACACTGTCCAAATTCCCAAATACTGGCTCCTGGAATAAAATATTCTCTGCACAGTGAACAGAGGATAAATGTAAATTACTTTCTTGTTCATTAATTATGCTATAAAAATGTAAATTGCTCCAGTGCCAAAAATGCTAATGGGACCAAGATAAAAGCCTCCTTTGTCAAAGCAGAATGTATGAAAGATTCTGAATATTTCTTTTCTTTTTAAAATCAGGAAAAAGAGTGGGACATATTTGTAGATTCTGGGTTGACTAACACTGGCTTTTTGAAGGACCTCCTTTTTTCCCTTTTGAAACACACACACACACACACTGTTATTAGGTATTGGCTGCCAATTGTTTTCCCCTGCCCGTTAAAGTTCCTGTGTAGATTAGGCTCTAGATGTTTCAGGGGCTAGTCACACAGCCACTATGTTAAGACTGTCTTAATAACTAGTTTTACCAACTAGCAGTTAGCCAAGAAGTTATCAGTCTTACTTTTCTGATTCAAATTAGGCCAGTCTACCTTTTTGTGTCTGACTTTTGAAAAGTTATGACCAGTCTTGAAAAAAACAAATTAGATGACTAACTTTTTAAGACTAGTCTAAGCAGTTAATGCAAACGGACCCAGGTCTTGCATTTCCTCATTGCCACTAAAGAGAGATTGTTCCACTATCCACTGACTTATGTCACTGTGTCTAGTTTGCTAACACAGATTTGAAAGAACTGTCATATATACTCATGACCATGCTTTTTGTCATTTTTCGCTTAGCCTACTCTTATCGAACATCCCAACACCATCCAAATGAATATGTAAGTATGTGCTGTGCGCTTTCCTCTCAATAGCAAAATAAACACAACAAAAACGACAGTAGTGAGAAAACAGCAGT
>NW_015642871.1:92414-96319 GCF_001515625.1 Sinocyclocheilus rhinocerous | reverse complement strand
GATAGTTCACCCAAAAATGAAAATTCTGTCATTAATTACTCACCCTCGTGTCGTTCCAAACCCATAAGACCTTCGTTCATCTTCGGAACACAATTTAAGATATTTTTGATGAAATCCGAGAACTTTCTGACCCTGCAGAAAGGGTCAGCAAGGGTCCTACCAAAATCAAGGCAAAGAAACGTTGTAAGGACATCGTTAAAATGGTCCATGTGACATCTGTGGTTCAACCATAATTTTATGAAGCTACCAGAATACTTTTTTGTGTGCAAAGAAAACAAAAATAATGACATTATTAAACAATTCTTCTCCTCTGCGTCACCCTGGTGCCATTATGCTGACGCAGAATACGCATGCGCTGCGCCTTGTGTCGACGAGCAGAAGAATACACGCGCATATCTTAATTTGTATTCTGAAGATGAACGAAGGTCTTACGGGTTTGGAACGACATGAGGGTGAGTAATTAATGATAGAATTTTCATTTTTGGGTGAACTGTCCCTTTAAATAGGCAGACTACACCATCAAAGAAATGAACAGCAGGTGTGCAAATTAAACAATGAGTAGCCAAGGAAACTAACTGAAAACTAGGTCATGTGCCAACCATCCAAAACCAAAACAAACACAGATGAAACCTGACATAAACTCACGCCATTGGTTGACTCTTAAACCAATTTTGTTGTGAAAGCACCACAGTCACATTTGCGTTTACATGTTGTCTTATTGTGCTTGAATTATTGGTGTGTGTTGCCTTTGTAATGTTTCATTAAAGCTGCAGTCTGTAGGTTTTACCTCTTTGCCGCCATCTCTGTTTGAAACCTGCAACTGCAGTTATTTGCAGAATTATTTTAATTACGTGGTGCACCGGCACGGCTCTAAATCTAATGTTTTTAAGGGAGCATGTGTGGCTGTCAGACACCGCACTGGTTTGGACACTGTACTTTGGAATCATTCTAGCCTTGGGAGTATGATCCAAATAAGAATTTTCACCTGTTATTGTCATCTGAACGAGTAAGTAACAAGTCTGCCACTTTTGTTCTGACCAACTGAGGGAAAAAAGCATTACAATAAATTGTGCTAACAATCGGTTAGGTCATATCACGTCAAACCGTGCAAATTATTTTTATTATACTTTGTTCTCAAAAAACATTAGCATTGCGTGACTATGTGTGTGTATTAGCATTACATGTAGATTTCAGTTTCTGTACAGTCATTACCATTGTCGTACCATTCGAATTTCATATAAAGAAATTCTTTCAACACAAAATGCTAATTATTCTTCCTTAGAACGGGAAATTTGTGTAATCCCACGTAGGCTATCTGTAATCAGATGCACATTTAAAACTAGAATATAATCTAATTTCAGTCACTTAGGCTACATGTTTCATAAACACATAATCTTTTATGGATTACAATCCGCCATCAAAATGATAAATTGAATTATTCTAGCTGCTGTGAGAAAAGGCTATAAACGATCCGCCACCTGCAGCATCATCACATGCGATGATGATTATTAGCTCTATTAGCTGGGACAACTTCTTTATGTTTACAGATGTTTACAGTATATCACTCATATTAGAACACATTATTATAAGCTTACTGTTGTGAATCGGGCTAAGGTAAGGAGATAGTTTTGAACACTGGCTGGCTTTGTACTTGCTCAAAAATTGATTTTGGATCACTTTAACAAAAAAAAAAAAGTTTATATTAAAATATAAAAAAATGACTTTTGTTCTGGTTGACATCACAAATCCCTCAATTCTGGAATGTATGTCCTTTTCCTGTTACTCATCTTTAACACAAAAATATATTAAATTTGATGAATCAAGTCCCACTCTACATCTCTTCATGCTGAATATTCACTTGGAAAAGAAGTCACATTATGGAAATTGGCTGCCAACACAATTTCATGTTGACTTTAAAATGGGATATGAGAAATAATCTTAACACTGAAAAAATGACGCACCTGACCTTTAATGATAGTTTTGGCTGAATAAAATGGCTAGACTCTGGAAGCTGAGACAGACAATACACAGCACAGGAGTCTTGGGACACATGATCATCCCCTTGTGTGCACCAGCTCTTCCCCACTTCTTGGAGGCAGCCAAATGATCAGGACGCTAATTAGTAATATGAATTAATGAGAAGCAGGAAGGGGAAAGGGCAGAGAGATGAGACTGATGCGCACACAGGGGACTGAAGGAGCTGTCAGCATGATAATCCACAGGAACTGTGATGGAAAACATCAAAAACACTGATTACAGATCACACAATCACAGGACAATCTCCTGTTGGGCTGCTGCACTGAGGAGGGCCATGTTTTCATAATTCGTTCATATTTTGTTTCAGATTATACCAAAAATCCTAGGGCTTGGATAGATATAACATGATTTACATAGCTACCTTCCATATAGACTTCGGCTGCATTTCTGCTAGTACTGTTGCTGGTAGCAATTTTATAGTATATATATATTTTTTTTATTTTCATACTATGGACGTCAATGGCTACCAGCAACTGTTTGCTTACCAACATTCTCTAAAATATCTTCTTTTGTGTTCAACATAAGAAAGAAACTCATACAGGTTTGAAATAACCTGAGGGTGAGTAAATGACGACAACATTTTTATTTTTAGGCGAACTATCCCTTTAAGTACCACTTAAAGGACATGACTGTTAGTTATTTGTGAACTAAATCTGCTTATACAGTATTTTAATATATTTAAGTTTCATGTTTTCATAGGATATTGTACGTTTTGATGATACATTTGAAAGTTTGCTTATTTCCCAGTCATTTCCATGCCAAAAAGTGTCCCGATTTACCTCCACATATTACATTTCTGCACTAATCTTTCTTATTAGTGTTGACTAATGACTAGTCTGACTAGTACTCACTAGAATACAAAATAAACATGGTGCATTAATCAGTACTTTTTACTTTAAATACTCAAGTACATTAAAAATCAATTAAAATTGATTTACATGAAAACAAAATGCCATGTTAGTTACGTCATATCGTATCATAATTTAACACAGAAGTGCTGCACTCGTTCTTATTCTTTTTGAGAATAAAGTCAGTAAAAAAAAAATTGTCTCACATGTGACACTTCCTTTAGGCGGACTCACCTATGTCCTGAGGTAACATCTAATGAAATATTAATTTTAAAAGTAAAATTGAAAATGACTTATACATTTACTGGAGTAATATTTTATTATGGTATCTGTGCTTCCACTCAGGTACTTAATTTGTGTACTTGTTAAACTAGAGTAGAAAGATAAGAACATCTAGGAAAGTGCTCACGTAGAGACGAAAAACTATTTAATCATTTGCAAATGATGGAGCTTTTAGAGTGAAAACTCAAAAAAATGCAAGGCTCCTTTTAGAACCAAACAATGTGTTTTTGAAGAATAAGTGGGCTAAAAAGCATTTGGGGTTTAGGGACTGCAACGAAATGTAGCAAGAAGCTTTCTGATTGGGTGACCACAGGGGCCATTTTTACGGGACGCACCCTTGCCAGGATTTCTATATTAAAAAAAATATCCAGGTTTTGGCTGTTAGCACTGTGCAGATCGACCGTTGTATGACATTATTTCATGAGAGCTAGAGAAAAGCTTATGCTTTCAAATCGCTCTTGCGCTACGATTTGATATCGAACTTCAAGTCGAACGAACGAACAAACACGTGCGCGTATTTGCATCGCTTTGATCGTTCTCACCTTCTCAAGTGCGACGCGCCACAATTGGTCGATTATGAACAATACACTCTTAAAAAATGCTGGGTTAAATACAACCCAGTGCTGGGTAAAATAGGGACAAACCCAGCAATTGGGCTGGTTTGACCCAGTGGTTGGGTTAAATGTTCAACCCAACCTTCTGGGTAGTAACCCAACCGCTGGGTCAAAACAGCCCAAT
>NW_015642871.1:72930-92404 GCF_001515625.1 Sinocyclocheilus rhinocerous | reverse complement strand
TGTTTTGACCCAGCGGTTGGGTTACTACCCAGAAGGTTGGGTTGAACATTTAACCCAACCGCTGGGTCAAAACAGCCCAATTGCTGGGTTTGTCCCTATTTTACCAAGCACTGGGTTGTATTTAACCCAGCATTTTTTAGAGTGTACCTGCATGTTATTGGTCAAACTACTTTGGATGTTTTGGGCAATATAAAAATCCTGGCCAGGACGTGTCCCGTATTAATGGCACATATGGCCACCCTATTTCTGATGCGTGATGTCTCCAAACTATATTTTCTGAGCTCCCTGCAAGTTCCATGTTTTGTGAATGAGTATAGCATGTTATCTGTCTGTAGAATTAGCACATGCACAATTCGGTCAGAGTGGAAGAAATGCGATGAAAGCAGATGCAGGCTTCATTTACGATTAAATTTAGGGGTAGACCTTCATCCTTGCTTATTTGTCAAAATATCATCTGTTTTTGTACAAATCACATCTTACAAATTCATAGGACATCACCACTCGTGTTTTCTCATGAGATGGGGCTGCAGTGGATGATAATGGGGATCCGTCACTAAACACACAACTAAACAGGACAAATAGGAGAGGAAAGGGAAGGAAATGAGGGAGGAAGATTTCATCTCAGATTTTGACTTCATTGTACAGAGCCCGAGGCGCTGAGCATCATTCATCAGAGAGAGAATCACACAGATGCCCGGGGCCCGAGAGGAGACAGCAATGAGGAAATAGGATCAGGGAAATGGGCATTTCACATAATTATAACCAGTTCCTGATTAAGAGAGCTTCATAAGACTGAGGCAGAACGGTCAGATCCAACCACATCTGTAGAATGTGTGCAGGTTGCTTCTTTGACAAAAGTTATTGTTCAGTATGCTGCATATGGGGTTTAAGAAGTAGAGAGGACATATTTTAAAGGGGTCATATGATGCTGCTAAAAAGAACATTATTTTGTGTATTTGGTGTAATGAAATGTGTTTATGCGGTTTAAAGTAAAAAAAAACATTATTTTCCACATACTGTACATTATTGTTGCGTGAACATTTGGGCGGCTTTATGCAAATCTTCCCACATAGTGAGGTAGGTATGTGGGGGCGTGTTCGAACGAGCCGTTTTAGGTAGGTGTGGCTAACTCTTAACTTTTATAAAGAATATCTCTTTGGATTTGAGACTTTAGTCTTTGCAACTTTACAGATCTTCTTTATGCACCAAGAGCTTGTAACACTCTAAAGAGAAAGGAAAAAATGAAATCGCATCATATGACCCCTTTAATCGTTTACAGGCTACCCATAACCCTGAGCAACAGGTGATGTTTAATTAGTAAACATCACTAATAAAATGAATAATGATCTTATCTGTGCTTTTGTATTGTTTCCTTCTTTTCGTTCATGTTTATGCTTCTAGATCATGACATGAACTTTGGCAAGCAGAGGAAATTATGGCAAACGTCCATTATGACCATCATAAGAAAACGAGATTGTGGAAAAAACTGATTCGTGCAGATAGTTTATGTATTTGTTTATTAATGCAGTTTGCTTATATTTTCTGTTTTATTGTTAATTTTAGTTTTAGTAACTTTAATGTTTAATATTATTTTTTAGATGTTTGTTGTACATGGAAATATCAGTGAAGTTACTGCATAATGTCTGGGTAGAAAATTACCATGCTTTTTCAGTTGTTGTTTTTTTAAAGTATATGTTTGTCATTTATATTAGTTGTGAATTTTTCTTTCTTTTTTTAATTTGGAGTTAATTTTAGTTAAAGTATTTGTAATTTTGTTATGTTTTTGTAATTTTTATTTCGATTTAGTTTTAATTTTTATATTTTCAGTTTTTATTTTAATTTCAGTTAAAGTATTTTGTAATTTTTGTGTAATTTTGTCATTTTTATTAGTTTTTTTTTTTTTATATAACTATTTAATTAGTATTTTTTTTATAATTTTAGTAGGATACTACTTTAGTAGCCAAAGCAAAATTATAAATGTTGCTTTGGCTACTAATTAAAATAAATGAAGTTTATTTGTTCTATATTTCATTTTAAAAATATATTTTTAGTTTTAGTGAAAAAATAACAACTCAAAGGTTTGAGTGTAAGTCTGTAGTATTATCTGAAAGAAAGAGGCACCTTCAGTTTGACATAAACAAAAGAAATCTAATCATCAGGTGCAGTTTCACCGCAGACGGATTTTTAAAACATATGACAGCCTTCGGGGGTGAAGATATGACTGAACTTCACTGACCTCCAGTAAAGGAGTTAATGCTCTGTTTGTTTCATTTGGTGTGAAGTGGAGCCTATGCTTCGCTGCCGATTTCACAAATCTGAATGCTTCAACAGAAAACAATCTGCTATTGAGAGATAAAAGGGTTGCTACGGTAACAGGGAAAAACATCCAGCACTGAATTTTCATGCCTGGCAGCTACTGTATGACAGAATACTCTGCCACTCGTTGTGATGATGCCTCAGTGTCAGATTCAAAGATGAAGAAAATTCTGATAATGTTATAAAACTATAATAAAAATACACTAATAAAAACGTAGCTCTAAGTGGCAATGACTGCAGGCCAAGCAGCAATGGCTCATGTGGATGATTAGATGATACAGTTGAAATATTTATGGTTTTTACAGCATCTTGAATCTTCACTGATATATAGTCAGGGTTTGATAAAACAGGTTACAGCATCAAACGAGGCAACTGACTTCCAAATCACTCCCTCTTACTGTAAGACTGAAAGACACGTTCAGAAAAAGCCCTAAGTGAATCCATCCTGCTGTAACGAGCTCAAGAATTTAAAGCGGCAGACGCATGAGCGCTTAGAATAAACAGACGATATCGTTCACGCTAATATCGTTATCTTTATAGTTATCGTTCTTGGTGTGAACGGGGCTTAACGCTGCGTGTTTCCTAAGCATTTCAGGGGACCTTTAAGATATGTGATCATAAGATATGTGATTTGTAGACTCATGCTTAACATTTAAATTAAGATGAATTGCATGTCATATGATGCCTAACATACAATCGCCAGAAGTTCAAAGCTAAACGTAGGCCATAAACAAACTACACCACGGTCACGTGACTTCAATATCACACTACCTTTAAACTTCAACAACTCTTTCTGTCTTTTATGAAAAATATTTTCCCTGAGCGTGATAGCATGGTTATATTACAGTGATTATATTATAGTGGATGAGATTACCTGTTTGCTGTGATGACGTCTAATGTCCTGAAAACCTCTGCAGTCCCTTTTAGCCACTTGCTAGCAACTGCCTTTATCAAGACAAGTAGCAACTTTACAAGAAAAAAATCATAAGTAGGTTTCACTGATGTATTTTGTTTCATCGAATAGGATATGAAATATCTTCTTTAACCTGCGTTCAGCACAAATCAATTAAATTCAGGACTATGGAACCAGAAATGCTAACTCATTTTCTAGGGTTTTGGCCTACAAAAATACATAATTCCTGCAGCATTTTATGAAGACGGCAATTTTGGATATAGTCTACCATTTCTCAGAATATCATCTTTTATGTTCAACAGAAGGAAGAAACTCCTACAGGTTTGGAACAACATGAGGATAAGCAAATAACGACATTTGCTGCGTACTAAATCTAATAATTCCCTTCTTAGTATGCGAAAAACAGTACACCAAAACAGTATATATCCAAATTCATAATATTCGGGAAAAAAAGTAGGTGAAAATTACCCAAATTACCTACTTTTGCTGTGATTCTGAAGTGCAGATTCCATCATGGCCGTAAAATTAGTGCGGTCTGGGGTGGGTTAAGGATTGTGCAACAATACAACTCATTATAAACACTTTAAAAGAGACAGACATGGTGATGTCTGTGAAAGATGTTTTCTCTGTTTTAGAGGGATGCACACTGTTAAATTATACCATATTTATCGCATCAAAATGTGTTAATACTTTACTATACGTTAGGGGTGGATAATTTGTTTATTATTCATGCAACAATACATATTACTGTTATAGTTTTCATTAATAATCATTGCTATATAGATGGTAACTTTGTCTAGTGCTCTTATGCATGTTTTTAGCATTTAACTTCTATACTGAATGAAATAGCATAGACTTTTTCATAGCCTAGCTAGTGTTTGCATATTTCATTTCATTCTGTAACCTATTGTTCTACAGATCTGTGTACTAGTGTACAATGCATTCCATTGACCCATCTGAGAAGATTTATGCATTCTGGTAGGTCACATGACAGTAACAAAATGGCGGATGTCCGAATTTCATTCATACTACTCATATTCTAGAATGTACTTTTTATTAACACTCAGGAAGTAAGTTCAAATTCAGATGTACTATACCTACTCGGTATGCGACGCACCGAGACTTTTTTTTGATGACACATTTTTGGGTGAACTATCCCTTTAAGAGCGTCAATAAGTAGTTTCGTTTGCTGTCTATTATTTATATTGTTTATTATTCTTTACAATAATAAAAGTAATAAAAAAGCCAAAGGAAGCATCTCCGGTATGTTTAGAAGATAATTCCAGTGAAGAATGCTTCCACCTGTCTTCAGAGTGCATTAGATAGAATAATTTAACTTTAAAATGCTGTTGAAATCTACTCCATCGTTCCTCAAGCGCGGGTGTTTGAGTTTTAAATAAAGTTCGAGTTATTTGAACAACATGGCGGGGCCCGTGTAGCGGTGTGAATCTGTCAGATGAGCGTATTAATGCGGCACCAAAATGAAGCTGTGAATGAATAAATAATATCGAAGACACTGAACGGATCGCAATACATCTGTATAGGTCCCGTTGTTCGTCGTGTAAGTAGAATGTGATCCATGTTCTCTATTCTTCAGCTCTAACCATTTGACATCTGATGTCTTTATATTTGACACCCTCTCCTGCTAGAAATACTGGCTTTATTATTGAAACCGATGGATAATGTTGTTAAAAACAATGCGAGGCTGCATTACACATCCAAATGCGTTAGACTTGACTTGCATATGAGTTGCTGTGGATCTTCCTCACTGGAAGATGGGTAACCATAGCGACGGGACACTGCTTATTCTCCTCATTTCTCTTCCACAAACACGAGACCTTGTGTGTGTGTGTGTGGAGTGGAGTGTGTGTGTGTGTGTGGAGTGGAGTGTGTGTGTGTGTGTGGAGTGGAGTGTGTGTGTGTGTGTGGAGTGGAGTGTGTGTGTGTGTGTGGAGTGGAGTGTGTGTGTGTGTGTGGAGTGGAGTGTGTGTGTGTGTGTGGAGTGGAGTGTGTGTGTGTGTGTGTGTGTGTGTGTGTGTGAGAGCTGGTGGGCGGCTGACGGAAAACACTTAAGTCCTCTGAAGGAGCCATACAGCATGTTTCTCAATAGCCTCATGTGCGTCAGATTAGCAGCTGTTTGATAACTGGGTCATTGTGAAAAGAAATCCAAATATGCTAGATTATATGTGACCCTGAACCACAAAACCAGTCATAAGGGTCAATTTTTGTGAAATTAATAAGCTCTCCATTGATGTATGGTCTGTTAGGATAGGACAATATTTGGCCGAGATACAACTATTTGAAAATCTGGAATCTGAGGGTGCAAAAAAATCTAAATATTGAGAAAATCGCCTTTAAAGTTGTCCAAATGAAGTTCTTAGCAATGCATATTACTAATCAAAAATTAAGTTTTGATATGTTTACAGTAGGACATTTACAAAATATCTTCATGGAACATGATCTTTACTTAATATCCTAATGATTTTTGGCATAAAAGAAAAATCAATAATTTTGACCCATACAATGTATTGTTGGCTATTGCTACAAATATACCCCAGAGACTTAAGACTGCTTTTGTGCTCCAGGGTCACATATGTTCCAAATATGTTCAGATTTCCGTTTAGGAAATCTTTGCTAATTAGTGCATATTTATTTATTTATTTAAACATAACATTTAAGTAAACTTGTAATGCAAACAGTTGTCTTAATGTACTCTGAATAATCAACTGGAAAAATATGGCGAGGTTTATTCATTAAAATGTTTACTCTATTCACATGTAGTTTAAAATATAAAAAGAGAATAAAGGAAAAACAAACAAAATAATTTATTAATGATATAAAACATAAGGAATAATATAAGATACTTTATTATTTAAAAAACAAATATATAAAATGACTCAAATTTTATACTGGATTTGTAGCCAGTTTTACCCACATTTATAGGAAGGACCCTAATGATACTAATTTATTAGAATGACCTCGAATGAATTATAACAAACTAATTAAATGCTTTTTCATAAGAAAATAAAAAAGAAAGTAACTCTTCTTTTTCTTTATTTTTTGAAACATTTTGCAAAACCTCCCACATGCATTGTCTTTGTACTGATAAATGATTTTTCTTTAATGTGACCAATTTAGAAGTTTTTCATTTGTTTCCAAGGGGACAGGTTTATTTCCACCTTCCACTATCGTCTCATGTTGCCATAGTTACGGCACAAATATATTGGAGTCTATTTGTTTCTCTAACAAAACAGACATCTGAACACAATACACCCCTATCAGATTAATTGAAGGAAAATGATGTATATGAAATTATATGTATTGGTATTCATCATCAGGCCACGCTGTCATTGTACTCTCTTTGACTGTACTGTGATCTTTCTAAATTCACATGAAATTGTATTCTTAAAGTCATTGTAAACTTTTTGTTGACATCATTTTCTGAGTTATGGAGTAATAAAAAGAGATCCAAAATCCCATTTGTAACATAACCATGAATATATAAATAAAACAAAATAAAACAAGAATGTTAAACCTGGCTTCATCCAGTTTTAAGATGTGAAAAATATGAATATAATAAAAAAAAAAGGCATAGAAAATGTATAAAAATTACAGTTCAGATAATCAGATACACTTGGGAAAAAAAATGAGTTAAATTTACTCCGTTTTTAATTTACATTAAAGTTTCTTACTTAGCTTTTTAAAATTCTACTTAGCTAAGTAAATTAACAAAGTGACTAATGATGTGCTTAAGTCATGTCAGAAAGCTCATATTTACAAGTTGATAGCACATTAATGCCACCATAAATTCGTATGTACAAGTTAGGAAACTGATTTTCTTTAAGCTTGTTTATAAAGAATATCTCTTTGGATTTGAGACTTTAGTCTTTGCAACTTTACAGATCTTCTTTATGCAGCAAGAAAAATTGAAATCGCATCATATGACCCCTTTAAGATTCTGAGTTGGATTCATGTCACTGAGAAAACACGTTGGACACAAGAACGCAACTTCTGTATTGATGGTAAATTTGCTGAATTGAATAAATGTCGTTTATGTTGCATGTACAAAAATTCAGTAGAACCTTCATTATTGAATAAAAGCATAAAAGGCAAAAATACACGTGATGTACATTCTTTATTCATCATTTAGGATAAGTAGAGTAAAAAAAATTGCTCTGACATTAGTGATTTGAATGCATCTGATGGTGTAATTATAACTTCCTAACTCATAAATACGAACCTCCCAGTAGGGCTGTCAAAATGGCTGAAAAACTAAATTCTAAAGCTTTTGGCTTCTCTCCTGAGGCCACAAGGGGGCGCATGGAAGGCTGCCTGATGCACACCTAAAATTCGAATGCGACGTTTTTGCATTCGAATGTGGATTTTTATTTTAAATTCGACGAATATTCGAAATTCAAATTTTTTTTTGACAGCCCTACCTCCCAGCAGGACTTAAGTGAATGAATGAAGCAAAAAACATCATAGTCACGATACAACCATCCCTAACCACCATCTCTACTCTTCAACAATGGTAACTCTTTTAAATGTCAAACATAAAACACCAACAGTTCTTTCCCTTTTACTTACTAGTGCATACAATAATAACCCTTCATTTCAACATTTAATCTCCCAATTCAGTCCTATGCAAATCATGCTGGGAACTAAAATTTCACTTATGTAGTTTCAGTTAATGCAATTAAAATGATTCACATTTTTTTAAAGTAAATTGTACATATGAGAAGTGGACTGAACACAAGTTGTGATAAAATACTTAGCAATTGTGTTGCTTTAGTTAAGTAAAATAAATGAAACAAGCAGCAAAAATCATTTTCTTCCACCAATGTAGATGACATACGGAGCGCTTTTACGATACATTTCTAGGAGTTATTTATATGGACGAGCAAGTGAAAATGCATTAAGAAAGTCGAGAGGAGGGGATTTTCAGTTACAGTATGCCATGTTTTTACTTTGAAGTGGCTCTCCCTTGAGATTTTCGTTCAAAGAATCCCTTCCACCTCACGGAGAAAACCTTTGTATGTGTGAGAAAAGAGACGCCTGGCTTCTGAAGCATTAATCTTACAGAGAAGCTGCTTTTTGTTCAGGTTTGTAGGTTGGCTTTTAAGCTTGTTGTCGTGTTCTGTAGGAGAGAGTGCTCTACTATCATGAGGACGTGTCCCTCACTTCATGTGTTTGCTGGAGCTGTATTTATTAATGGAGTCATTCAAAGACTGAAAGCGCCGATTTCCTCCATCCAACCAACCGGCCCAGAGATGAATCAAAGTACAATTTAATTCAGTAACAGTATCAGTACAAGATTGTGTTTAAATTATTTTTTACGAGGGAATGCTATGAAACACTGTAAATGACGTGATTGAATCAGAAATGGCAAAACAATGTGAAACTGTTGTCATTGATTGTAAGCAGGGTCGGAAATACACTTTTTTTTTTTTTTTTTCATTAAGGGGCAATATTTACCCAATATTTGGAACTGATTTTCTTACCTTTAGTGGCAGTTTTTGTCTTGTAGGCAAGAACTTAAATTTAACCAATGACTTCAGTCAATCAGACTGTTTCCAATAAAATACCAAAGTCATCTTTATACTGTAAAGATGGAACAGAAGCTACAGTAAACAGATAGTTTAATGCTGCTTGAAGGTGGCAAACATGTATTTACACAACAGTTGCATAATGTAAATTGAAATAAAAAAAACGGACTCATTTCAGGGTACTATGGTTGCAATATTATGAAAAAATAATAATTTTTGCCCCCCAAGTAACGTAATGTTTATTGCAAAATAGATATAACTCGTATGCCATTAATGAATAAATAATAAAGGATGTCCATGATAAAGGAAAAGTTTAAAATACTCGCCAATTTATTAGAAATCTATTCTTCTATAAATGTTAATTTCATATGGTTTTGAAAAACGTTTATACAACTTCCAAAATAGAGTTTCAATTTATTAAAAATCTAAAAATAAAAGGTATGTTCCTTACACTAATCTTAAGCATTTTAATCATTATTCAAAATTAAAACAAACAAAATCATATTTAAATGTACTATTTAAGATAATTTTTTTATAACAACATCACAATAATCCACAAGTAATCCACACCACTCCAGTCCATCAGTTAACGTCTTGTGAAGTGAAAAGCTGTGTGTTTGAAATAAACAAAGCCATCATTCAGACATTTTTTACTTTAAACCCTCGCTTCTGGCTAAAATATGAGTCCATAATCTACAATAATGCTTCCTCCAGTGTAAAAGTCCCCCTTTTGTCCTCAAACATCAAAATGCACCCAACATATTTGTTTAGAGCTGTTTCGGACTGTGGCTTGTAAACAATCCAGACCACTTTTTCACCGGAGAAAGCAACATTATGGATTATGGACTCGTATATTTTGCCAGAAGTTTGAAGTTAAAAATATCTGAATGATTTATTGATATTTGTTTCTTACAAACTTGCAGCTTTTGTCTTCTCCAGATGTTAGCTGATGGACTGTGGATTACTTGTGGATTATTGTGATGTTTGGGAAGTCGTGGCCTAATGGTTAGAGAGTCGGACTCGTAACCAAAGGTTGCGGGTTCGAGTCTCGTACCGGCAGGGATTGTAGGTGGGGGGAGTGAATGTACAGCGCTCTCTCCCACCTTCAATACCACGACTGAGGTGCCCTTGAGCAAGGCACCGAACCCCCAACTGCTCCACGGGCGCCGCAGCAAAAAATGGCTGCCCACTGCTCCGGGTGTGTGTTCACGGTGTGTGTGTGTTCACTGATGTGTGTGTGCACTTTGGATGGGATAAATGCAGAGCACTAATTCCTAGTATGGGTCACCATACTTGGCCACATGTCACTTCACTCACTCACTCACTTTTTATCAGCTGTTTGGACTCTTATTCTGACGGCACCCATTCACTGCAGAGCATCCATTTGCTGATTTCTCCAAATCTGATGAAGAAACAAACTAACACACATCTTGGTTGGCCTGAGGGTGAATAAACTTCCAACACATTTTCATTTGTGGATGAACTAGTCCTTTAAAATATGTTTTTTTTTTTTTCACACAAACACCCTCAAAATCAGATGGGGTTCTGCTGTGGTATTTCTGTGGTCGTTTGAAGGTGTTCATGGCATGGCTTCTAAAAATAGTCTGACCCTGAGCCGAGAACATTTAACACCTTTTGCTTTCATTCCTCAGACATGTGCTGCATGCTCCATCTGCCTTGTTTTCCTTGTTTTCTCACACTGTTAGTTTTCACATGTTCTCACCACACCAAGGGTTTCTAGTACAGTCACTGGGCTTTTCATAAAAAAGAAGTATGCTTCTCTTGCACTCCGAATAGATTTTAGTGGGGTCGACTCTCTGAAAACTGACCTCAATTGTTTATGTACCAAATTGATCAGAGTTAGTTCCACGCACCTGAAGACTGATTCACTGGATTAAGGGAAAAGCTTCTGGGGGAGATGCGGTGGAGATGTATTCTCTCCCAAAATGTGTCTCTGTCTCTTTCAGCTGCTGAATAATTCAGGCCTTTTTGACCTGCACTGATTAATGCTTGCCCAGTGCGGCGCGCTTCTTCAAAGCCGTCATGAATCATTAAAACTGCCGCGGAGAGCGTGACTTAATGTATGAGCCTTAGCGGGTCTCGCAGGTCAGCAGCCTGCGCTTAAACGAGTCATGTGAAGGCCTCATATTAGGGATCTGCTGTGAGAACTACCTGGCGATATTGAGTTTCCACTACACTAGACATGATTGCTTGTATCTGACCAGGACAGTCTGGGCTGAATATTATTACATTTACAGCAACCAGCATACCAAAAAGTACCATTGCATGTTACCATGTTAAATCAAGATAATTATAATGTACACCATATATGAAAATTGGAAAATTCTCCTAAATTCTGTTTTATTTTTTCCCCAAATTTTCATTTTTCTGTATTCTATTTTAATGGTTAAAATAAATGTTAGTGAACTGAAATGGTTTAATTAATTTAGCAACAATTTATTTCAATAAATAAAAAAAACATTTTTTTCTTGAGTTCTGTGTTTTTCTTTTTACTTTTTAAAAAATGGTTTAATTGAAATGTAATAATCAAAAACCATGTCTAATCAATTGAATTCATGAAATGTTTTTACATTCAAAAACAATTTAATAGTTTATAAAAAAATCTTTTTTATTTTTTTTTACAATAATAGGACTCTATAAAATGTTTTATTTTCTCAGAAATGCTGTGTTGACTGTTTTAATTAACTTTTCAGGATTTATGATTTAATACAAACTTATCAAAAACGCTGGTTAACAAATAAAGGCATAACATTTTAAAAAATGCAATTAACCTTTTAAAACGTAGTCAAATGAAAATGTTTATTAGTCTATTCATAAGACTACATACTTTTCAGAGCTTATTTCAATTCAGCAGCCCTCCAGAACACTTAGGTCAGCAAACCAAATTCAACTAAAGGTGCCAAGATCTAGACCGAAACATAGGGGTGATAGCGTGTTTTAGGTAGGCGTGGTTAACTCTTAACTTTTATAAAGAATATCTCTTTGGATTTGAGACTTTAGTCTTTGCAACTTTACAGATCTTCTTTATGCACCAAGAGCTTGTAACACTCCAAAGAGAAAGGAAAAATTGAAATCGCATCATATGACCCCTTTAAATAATGTGTATATATGTGGCCTTTTTTTTTTCTTAACTGTGTTTTAGGGTTATATTGTTTTCTTTTTGCTGGTATTTAGTTTTATCTTTGAATTGTAAAGCACCTTGGACAATGAACATATGGTGCTATATAAATAAAAGACTAAGACTAAAGGTCTCTGCACACTGAGTCCGAATTTTTTGCACGTTGAAAAATAAATACGACCTCACGTTGTGTCAATCACATTTACACACTGCCTCCGAAGCTTTCGTCTGTCATAAAGAAATTCAGACCAGGTTCGATTTTCTGCATTTTCGCATCCGTAGCAAGCATTTTGATAGGAAAGGATGACGAATACGAAAAAAATGGAAAAACGCAAAGTTTCGGACTCAGTGTGCAAGGACCTTAAGACTTTATTTTTTTCTGTTGAGCACAAAAGAAGATGTTTTGAAGAATCTTGGAAACCAAAAAGTTTGAGGTCCCATTGACGTCCATAGTATTCTTGCCCATGCTATAGAAGTCAATGGTACCCGAAACCGTTTTCAAAGTATCTATAAAAGAAAGAATGTTATACAGGTTTGGAACGTCATAGAAAATCTTACAGAAATTCTTCAAAACGAAAAAGGCACAGAATGACTCTTTTGTTTTTTGTTTTGTTTTTAGAGCTCCCGGAAGAAGTTCTACGTCCTCTCCATGTTCCCGTACCCATCGGGTCGGCTGCATATGGGCCACGTGAGGATTTACACCATTAGCGACACCATCGGCCACTTCCAGAGGATGAGGGGCCATCGGGTAATTTTACTCTTAAAACACTCATATCAGAATTTACTGCTCTCTGTCAGCAGCACACACATAGTTTGATGATTTATCCTCTCTGCAGCCTCGTTTTTATATTCACACACCCACACACAGACACACCAAAACACGGTCTCATAAATGGAAAAGCTGCAGTCAAGGTCTGCTGGAATGACGTGTGTTTTAATTATGAGGTGTCTGAATAATGGAAACGGTGTGAATATGTTCTTAATTAGAGCTCAAATTAAGTTTGTCATGTTTCAGAATGTGCTCACACCTTTTGAAAACAGCACTTTCTAAAGCCTGTGGCTCACCGCGCCAAAGAAATTATGTTATGATTTGTGAGAATGCTTCTGAAAAATGCCGTCAGTTTATAACTAGGAGACAGAAGGTCATCGTGGACATCATTATCCTGATGCTAAACTGATGGAGTGTGTGTGTTGTGACCTGAATTGATATGACCACAGGAGTCGTTTTATGTCATGGTAACAGTAAATACAGTAATATATACAGTAGAAGAGTCATGTTGCTGAAAAGTCAACATATGATTTATTACCATGTGGTAATGTCTTTTTCAACACATTCTCCTTGGAAAAATGTGCCTCTACCTACATTTTTTAAAAACATACCTATACATACAGTCAAACCAAAATTTATTCAGATGTTTCTCACATTATATCACAGTTTTTTCGCTATAGTTTAGAAAATGGTCATAAAATATGACAAGAACTCAGAGTTAAACTGTGTCAGAACAAATTCATCTTGATAATGTCAGATAACTTTGATAGAAAGGTATGTAATGAATTCGGTTGAAAAGCTGTCAGCTGTTAAATTTAAAGGGAAATCATTCTAATATGCTGATTTATTATTAGAATTATCAACAGTTGTGCAGCCAAATATTTTTAAGTTACGCCTTCTTTCTTTGCGTGAACGTTTGGGCGGCGTTATGCAAATCTTCTCACATCGTGACGTAGACATGTGGGGTGTGTTAGAACGAGCCGTTTTAGGTAGGTGTGGCTAACTCTTAACTTTTATAAAGAATATCTCTTTGGATTTGAGACTTTAGTCTTTGCAACTTTACAGATCTTCTTTATGCACCAAGAGCTTGTAACACTCCAAAGAGAAAGGAAAAATTGAAATCGCATCATATGACCCCTTTAAGTATACAATTAGATCATTCCAATTTAGCTCAACCAATTACCAATCAATGATTAATTTTGTTCAGTCTGAGGTGTAAAAAGGTCGCATTAGCAATTAAAGAAAAAACACTTAAGCAAAACATGGACAGGACAAAGTGTCTGAATAATTTTTGGTCCCAAATTTGTATCCATTTTACTGGTAGTCCACTGTAGGAAGAATTCTTGGGTATAATATGTCACAGTTTACTTTATTTTGCTATCCTCACTTACATAAATTAACTATAGTGTCCTGCACCCACTAGTAAAAAAAATATATCAAAAATGATATCTGGTGACTGAATAATACACTCCTATGTCCAGCTGAAATGAACACTAGTGGTAATAAAACACCAACAACTTTTATTCCTTTTCACGCAAATGATGATTTGGCAATAATAAAGACTTATTTTCACACAGAGAACTGTTATGATCTCAAAACATTTTACCATAGTGCTTTGTTTGTGAACTGCATTTTGAATACATTTTGACATTTGCTTCAAACAACCAGCTCTATATGGCATTTCTGATATAGTAAACTTGCTCAGTAGCTCACCTGGTACAGCACTGCACTTGCATAGTTCAAAGACATGGCATGATTGATTTAGCTAATTGCTTCTGTTAACACTATTGGTTAGATTTAGCGTAGGCATTTCATTTAATTTCTAATCTGCCGTGATACAAAAAAAAATGTTTTTAGTGCCGCTCATTGGACATTTCACTTTGAAAGAGTCGCGAAAAAATCATTTTGCAGAAATGTCGCCACAGGTACGTATGTACGAACATGCTGTAAAATAGCAAAATATGTCAAAGTCCTTTTCATTTTTTTTCATATTCTGTGTGGGGGTCAGTTCACAGTGATGACAGAAATGGACTTTTCCACTACAAAGCAATATTTACCCCCGTAAACTAATAATTTTTACCTTTATAAGGGCAGCTTTTCTAACCTTATTAGATGTATGCATCATCTTTTTTGTAAAATCCTTACATTTAATCAATAAATTCAATGAGAATAATAAAATACTGTAGATCTAATACCATTCAAATTAAATTAGTATCAACTAAATCGTTGGCATTTAGATACATTTACACAGGCTGTTTAATGCAGCTCAGAGGTGGAATGAATGTATGTACCCTGCATTTACAATTGCATAAATAATGCTATGAGATTTAAATAATAATAATAATAATAAACTTAAACTGCCAGTAGGTGGCATTTAAACGATTGGTTCAAACGGCTGATTCATTCAGTCATTGAATCATTCATTACTCTGATTTGTTTAAAACACAGATTCATTCAGTAATGAAGCACTGCTATGTGTTACTTGCAGGTGTAAAACTGTTCTGCTGTGAATTCGTTTAGACATTATTATGACAGAAAAAAAGCTAAAACGGACAATATTGAAAATATTTTGTAACTCAGAATGTTAACATTGTTTATTGAACTGTTTTTATAAAATCAATGACTTTTGCATTTGTGCTGATATTTAGGAGTAACAGCACACGTGTGATATTGTTTAACTATATCATTTGATATAAATATAAAATTGGCCCTTTATATGTTAATTTCGGGGCATTAAAATAGGCAATGAAGTGTGCATTAAGCTGCATTTTCGTTTGTTTTTTTGCAAAACAACTGACATACTTGATAACATCAGCTCGCACATTTTCCAAACAATAATTTTCGGTTTCCAACAACCTTCACTTCTCTTGGTGGTCACTTGTGTTATCTTTCAGTCATTATGGTAGATGATACATGTCACACAGCCCTGAGTCTGTGCTTTCCTCAGCAGACATTTACTCTTTCACTCAGTCTTTCTGTTTCTCTGTCTTTGAGTCTCGTCCATCTCTGTCCTCTGCGTGACGAATCTCTCTCTGCTCAAAGGCGCAGGCAGCATCTGGTGTGTGTTGTAAGCACAGCACTAAGTGTGTGATGATTTAATGGAGCTTGACAAAGTGCTGCTGTTGATTGAATTGGAATTGACAGTGTTCAGTTTCGAAGGCTTCGCCAAAACAAACGGACAAACCGATGGAGTGAGCGACTATCAATCTCGCCATGTTGTTATTGACTTCAACTACGTGTTTGTTCTTATGTGTTTAGAGAACAAGTAAAAGAAAAGGGCTTGCTGCTTCACTGCCTAGTCAGTCGATGGCTTAACCAATCTTTAGGGACTTCAGTGATGATGTCTCAGTAAAGCTGTGGTCAGAAATTGAAGAAGATGAATTAAAAACATTTTTTTTTTAATATTAATTATTTAAATTGTACATTTTATAAATGTACAGTATTTCTTTCGGCCTCTCCATCACATACCATTTTGTTCTAGTGCATTGCAAAAATGTATTCCTGTTTAATAGTTGGACATGTTTCAAGAAAATTAAGTTTGCGTAGTTTAGGACATTTGAGAATCTTGAGTTGGATTGGGAACAATCCCATAAGCAGTAAGTTCCCTCAAGTTGCTTTATCTAAATTGCATGTTGTTATACATTGATCAGGAATGTTGGGATTACATTTATGTAATATTCCTGGTGTTATATATACAGTCATTATCAACTTTTAGAGTATAGGTATGGGTGTCTAGACAGGTAAGTATAAGCACAGGTAAGGCTACCTGCTAGGCATTTCTGCCAGACGCACTTCCGCCAGTGCCGGTTGAGCAGCTGCAGGGTCGTCAGCCGGGAGCCACCCGTCCTTGATGTTTCGCTCCTTTAATCCCGGAACATCTCTAGGTGGTGGAGCAGCGGCAGGGACGTCTCCCTGCCGCCCCCTGCAGCCGCCCTAGGATCCGTCTCTACCCCAAGCCTTGTCTTTTCTGCGTAGCCAGAGTCAAAAGCTCCCCTGCTCTGCCTCCTCCGCCAGGTCTTTCAGGGCCTTCTGCAGCTTGGGGCCTCTGACTCCGAGAGTCTTAAGGAATCGCTGCGTGGAGGTTCCGGTGAAGCCTCTGCAACCAACCTCCACTGGAAAGGTATATGCTCTCCACCCAGCTTGCGTGCATGCTGATGCAAGCTCTGCATACTTCTCCCTTTTCCTCTCAAACGCTGCCTCCATCCCGTCTTCCCATGGCACAGTTAGTTCGGCCATGATGACAGTCTTCGTGGTGGTGGACCAGATTACAATGTCAGGTCGAAGAGATGTTATGACAATCTGCTGAGGGAACTTCAATTGGCGACCAAGATCGACTCTCAGGTCCCACTCGCCTCCAGGTGACAACAGGGACCTCTCCCGTACGAAGCTGCTTAACGCATCTCCCCCTTGCCTGACAAATTGAATAGGCTGGTATGATGTTGACATGCTGGCTTTGTTCACTCCGAGCCTGCGTGCTTCAATGACCTCTGCTAACTTCCGCAAGATGTGGTCGTGGCGCCACCCGTACCGGCCCTTGGTCAGAGCAGTCTTGCAGCCGGAGAGGATGTGTTGTAGGCTGGGACTCTGGTGGCCACAGAGCTGGCAAAACTCTTCTATGCCATACCAGCGGTGTAGGTTCTGGCTATTAGGCCAGAGGCAATCACAGCCGCTGATATAGAGCCGGTATCGCTCGAGTACGAGACAGTTCGACGGAACATGTGTGTAATTAAACAAGAAACAACGGAGTGCCTAATAAAAAATAAAAATAAAATAATAATAATATATATATATATATATATATATAGTATTATTATTATTGAAATAAATTATTTACATTAATAATAAAAATTAATAATTAATATTAATAATAATATTAAAGTTATTATTATTACTATATATAGTAATAATATTTAACTTTAATATTATTCATTTAAATAATTTAAATAATTTATTTTATATAGTGCAACATAAAAACAGGGGAAAAGGACGTTTTTATTTTATTTTATTTTTGTGTTTTAGGTTGAGTTTCATGGCTATTTATTTTCTGCAGTATTGAGGTTCAATTTAATATAATACATTGAAACTAAATTGAAAATGTTTAAATAAAGCAAGAGGTTGTGTCTCCTCTGTATCATGGTAAAATCACAGTAATTAAAAAAATATATATACAACAGGGACCACAACAATATTATAAGAGGTAACGGTGTTCAAATATTATATTAATTATAAAACATAATCATTTGTAATAATTCATAATTTACAACTGCCAAGTAGACCATGCATATATATATTTTTTAATTCACGTTTTAACATTGCATTGATGCCAAACCACCAAAATGAGAATTTCCTTATTTGAAATTGTACTTTTAGCCAAGTCTTATTTTGTGATGTTTAGATCCTTTATTGGTATATTTTTTTTTTATATAAAATGCCTCCCATTTCACTGCATTCTACAGTTCGAGTTTGGTGAACTTGTCTCATGTCAGACACGGCGTGATCTCTTACTAAATTAAAAGTTAAAAAACTTTAAAGCTGCAGCAAATTGGAGTAGACTGCATATTTTTACATTTTTGGTTTTATTATAATTTGCTATGTGTTGAATTTATGTTTTTAATATTATAACTGTTGCGATGTTTGAAGAAATTTTGTGTTCAAAGTGTGAGCGTAGCTTTAGCTGGCTGGTTTTTGCATTATGTGGTAACGCTGTGCTCTTTTAGCAGATGTTCTGCAGTCATCAAACCTCTCAGCTGTCTGGAGCAGTGTTAGAACAAAAAACTGTATAGACAACATTTAGTCATTTAGCAGACGCGGACAAGGATGCATTTTCAGCTGTGATTGACACTTGTGTTTGACAGCTCTGTCAATGTGTTGTTTTCTCCATGATTCTCTCTCTCAAAAAAAGAAGACTTTACAGTGTTCACTCATGCACATGCTCAGACACACACACACACACACACTGAGAAAACAAGCTTAAGCATGGATTCTGAAGAAGACCTGTTGAAACATGGAGATGTTGGCTTTGGTTCAGAATGAATTTCATCTGTTTGTTTTTTGGGTGGGTCAGTCATGCTGCAGATGGAGAAAGTGTTATACAACTATTGCACAATCTGCTGCTTTATTCTACTGCTTTTACTGTTATAACCATCTACACATTTGATGAAATACCTCAGCAATGGCCACTTTTTTAACTTTACGTAGACTACGTAGACTACGTAGACTATGGTAAATAGTAATATTTATATTTTATAGTATATATATATCAAACGCTCACTGATGCTCCAGAAAGAAAAACCATGCATTAAGAGCCGGGGGGTGAAAACTTTTTGAATTCGTAGATCAGGGTAAATGTAACTTATTTTGTCTTCTGGGAAACATGTAACTATCTTCTGTAGCCTCTGAAGGGCAGTACTAAATGAAAAAAAAAAAAAAAGATATTTAGGCAAACTAATAAAAATTTACACATCTCCATTTTGTTCAAAAGTTTTCACCCACGGCTCTTAATGCATGGTTTTTCCTTCTGGAGCATCAGTGAGCGTTTGAACCTTCTGTAATAGATGCATAAGAGTCCCTCAGTTGTCCTCGGTCTGAAAATATGGATCTCAAAATCATACAGTCATTGTTGGAAAGGGTTCAAATACACAGAAAGGCTGGAAAACCAAAGAATTTGTGGGAGCTGAGGGGTTTTTCTGAAGAACAGCAGGAAGTTTAACTGTTCAGGACAAACAATGGACTCATGAACAATATATCACTAAACAAAAAAACACAGCTGTGGATCATTCAGCTAACAACAC
>NW_015642871.1:66483-72802 GCF_001515625.1 Sinocyclocheilus rhinocerous | reverse complement strand
ATAAATTCAACTATTATTTTCTCTTGTGGACTATATGTAAACATCTTTTATGTGAAATATTTTATTCAGGGCAGTACTAAATAAACAATAACATGCATTTTGTATGATCCCTCTTATTTTGGTTAAATAATTCATATTTTGCAGATTCTGAAAGGGGGATGCAAACTTTTGACCTCAACTGTATAAATTGAAGTGCTGAAATAACTAAAACTAAATAAACTAAAACTACAAACTAAAGTTGAATAAAAACTGTATAGACATATTTAAAACAGACGAATAAAAATGACAAAAATGCACAAAAACATTACTAAAAATAACCGAGAACAGAGGGAAAAACTGCCACAAGATAAAAGGGGATAAAATATGAACAATATCTAAGTTAATTAGCATTTGACCAAAGTATCTAAATGATTCATAAATATTTATGATTCACTAAAAACAACCACTCATTCCCAACAAGACTGTTGCCCCCCAGAAATAGTTAGTTTATACTGTTGTTATGTTTCTATAGCAACATTGTTCTCCTGATAACAGGAATAGTTCACCCAAAAATGAAAGTTTGCTGAACATTCACCCACTCATTTACTCACTTTAAGATGAGTTTGTTACTTCATGTGAACAGTTTTCGAGAAATGTGTCATTCCATCACTTGCTCAGCAATCGATCCTCTGCAGTGAATGTGTGACACTGAGTTGCTTGTTCTGGTTTATTAATGTTCAGCACTTCACTTAACAAATGAGATGCAGCCGGTTACCAAGGCAACAGCATCTCCTCCTGTATAGCGCTCGCTCTTCACACGTCTCTGCTGCTCTCTTAAAGAAACCGCTCATCCACACTTCTGTCATTGTTTGCTCACTCGTGTGATGTTTAGAACACAAACGCAGAATTTTAGAAGAATTTTCACACAGAGTTTGAAATATTGCAGGTTCATAGTCCGTCAAGTTACAGAAAGGACCAAAAACACTATGAAAGTGTCGAAGTTTTCTGAAGTCTAAATTACTCCTTTTTTATTTTACAGTAAAATAGTAATATATTCCTTTGTTGATTTCTTTAGTTATTCTAATTCTAATTAGAACAAAATACAAATAATATTTTAAATAATAATTTATCACTACAATAGTAATACATTTCTTAATTTGTTTTGAAACTGTTAAAATTGTATAACAATTATAAATAATAATGGTAATAATAACAAAATAATAATAATAATAATAATAATAATAATTATTATTATTATTCTAAGAACAATAGTAATATATTTATTTTGATTTATATTTTAAATAATAATAATAATAATTAATTTGATTAATTATTATTAATTTATCACTACAATAGTAATACATTTCTTAATTTTTTTTTAAACTGTTAAAATTGTATAACAATTATAAATAATAAATAGCAATAATAATGGTAATAATAACAAAATAATAATAATAATAATAATAATAATAATTATTATTATTATTCTAAGAACAATAGTAATATATTTATTTTGATTTGTTTAATTGTTATAAAGTAATTGTAATAAAATACAATTATATGTTTATTATTATTATTATTATTATAGTGGTTGTTATAATTATTATATAGTGGTTGTTGTTGTTTTTATTTTACGGCTGCTCCCCGCCCCCTTTTCCAGAACAGGGCTGTGCCTTTACAGCTTGTTCCTCAGATACTCTGCTAAATAACATCTGTTCGATTTTGATTATCATGTATATTGTGCAAAAATCATGCGTTTTAAACCATATTAGTTCAACGGTTTTCTGAGCGCACACATCCGAAGCACATGCACAGAAAGCATCTGTCACATGGCATGTGAGTACTAAACTAAGTTCATGTCTTATTGCGCTTAAACTGTCAAATACACACAAGTTTATGTTAAAAACACACACAAGTTACAAAAGCAGTCGGTTATGTCTGTGAAGGTAAACAGCTGGGAAATAAATTGCATGTTTATTTTAGATCTGTGTGGCAACATGACCGACTGCATGCGTTTCATTACTCACATCTCTCTGAGTTACAGTATGTCACGTATGTTGTAACTCTTCCTGGTTTAGAGGCTGTAATCCATGCTGGAACAGGGAAGTTCATCAAACTTGGCTGAAAGTCGAAAAAACGTAAAGTCTGAAGGTTATTCAGGCCTTATAAGCTGTGAGTACTGGGACTGTTTGCAGAGAGAGTCGTCGTTTGCTGATGCTAAGTGGTTGTATGGTGGTCACTAAAGGGTTGTGGGTGGTTGCTAGGGTGTTTCCAGGAGGTTAAGATTTTCTGAGTGGTTGTTAGGGTGTTACTAGGTGATAGACAGATTTTGAAACAAAGTCGAAAAGAATGCCTTAAAGGAGACCTATTATGCCCCTTTTTACACTGTGAAGGTAAAACACAATGGCGGCGCCGTGGGTGGAAATGTGCAGATTAAGGGGCAGTAATATTATAATAAGATCCGCTTTCTTCGTCACGGGGGAGTGAAATCTGAGCGGCTTGTTTTTTCACAAGCTTGCTGAGAAAGGATTACCAAAATTACTCGATTTATTGGGTTAATCTTTTTCACATTTCCTGGGTTGGTTGATGCACCGGGGACCTGATTATAGCACTTACACACGGAAAAAGCCAGATTTTCATGATATGTCACCTTTAATGGAGAAATGTAGCATCACATCGCTTGCTCACCACTGGATGCTCTGCAGTGAATGGGTGCCGTCAGAATGAGAGTCCAAACAGCTGATAAAAACATCACAATAATCCTCAAGTAATTTTTTTTTTCAAACTTCTTACTGAAGTTTGGGATCAGTAAGACTTGTAATGTTTTTTTTTAAAGAAGTCTCTTCTGCTCATCAAGGCTGCATTTATTTGATCAAAAATACAGAAAAAAACAGTAATCTTGCAAAATGTTATTACAATATAAAATAATGGTTTCTATTTTAATATCCTTTAAAACATAATTTATTTCTGTGACGCAAAGCTGAATTTCCATCAGCCATTACTCCAGTCTAAACTGTGATACTTTTTTCAGGATTCTTTGATGAATAAAAAGTTAAAAAGAACAGGATTTATTCAAAATGTAAATCTTTTCTAACAATATAAATCTTTGCTATCAATTTAACACATCCTTGCTGAATAAAAGTTTTCATTTCTTTCAAAAAAAGAAAGAATAAAAATGTACTGACCCCAAACTTTTGAACTGTAGTGTATATTGTTAGAAAATATTTCTACTCTTCTTCTCTTCTTTTTAACTTTTTATTCATCAAAGAATCCTGAAAAAAAGTATCACAGGTTCACAATCTTTTAAAATCCAGAACTGATAATAAATCAGCATATTAGAATGATTTCTGAAGATCATGTGACACTGAAGACTGGAGTAATGATGCTGGAAATACAGCTTTGATCACAGAAATAAATTACATTTTAATGTATATTAAAATAGAAAAATGTTATTTTACATCGTAATAATATTTCACAATATTACATTTTTTCCTGTATTTTTGATCAAATAAATGCAGCCTTGATGAGCAGAAGAAACTCCTGTAGTAGAAAAACATTAAAAATCGTTCTGATCCCAAACTTTTGACCGGTAGTGTATGTATATATATATATACAAAAATGCGTTATGTTTTTATGGTTCAGTCAGGTATATTTTGTCCAAACTTTAGATTTTCTGAGTAATTCAGATTTGTACTTGCCCTGCCAGTATTTTCACTAGCCTAATTACATTTATCACTAACCCTAGAACCAAATAAATGTAACTTTTAGAAATACAGTTTGTTTGTATAGGTGTTGAAAAAGTATCTATATTATCCTTATTGTTTAGCCCTGTATGTTGTCACTGATGGTTTTTGCTTTACCTTCCTCTCATGGTGTGGATGTTTTTTTCTTACATTTATGTTTAAAGTGAAGTTTGCCTTCTTTCATTAGAGTGTGGTCTAATGTTTTGTCAGGAGGTCACTACATGTCTGCCCGATTATTATAAGTGGACTCAGTATCTGTTCATCAAGCTGTTTGAGGCTGGACTGGCCTATCAGAAAGAGGTGAGAGCATCATCATATTTATCAGTCTGTGTTTCATCTACCATTGAAAGATAAATTAGCTTCAATCATCATCATGTGACACTGAAGACGTAATGATGCTCAAAATTACAACAAGTGAACATTAGCCAAGATAAAAGATCCTGCAGCATTTGTTTGCAGATTCCACCTGCTTTAATATTTATATCTAATGCAGTGATATTTAGACATTTTAAGTGTGAATAGGCAAATGAACGCATGTACATGAACGCCGCTGCAATGTGCTAATTATCAGTGGAGGCGTCGGTTAAAGAATCATGTTGGTAACTGGTCTTAATTAAGGTTAAAATGTGAATGTTGGCTGTGGAATTTCGTGTTGTGTTCTGCTAATGAAGAATAGCAATAAAGCTTGTCAGAAACCCATTTAGATATTTAATTAAACAGACCTGTGCTGTGAAACTTTTCCATCATTCTTTGTGGCAGCGTTAAATAATTCAATTTTATTTGTATAGCGCATATTTCACATGCAAACACCACTCATAATTTCCTCAGAAAAAAAATCCTCATTGTAAAAAATGTTTTACAATGAAAACCTGGTGGCAAGTTACCATGCCTCATACGGCATATTAAAATATGTGTTATATTCTGTTGATTTTAATAATAAACGTTGACATTAACATTACCTAAGACTAATAAAAGTGAAGTTTTTGAATAAAATCATTTTGACACAGATGGATGGCTATGCTGAAGTATTTCTGCAGGATGTAAGAAATGCTAGCAATGTGCTAAAACATGCTAAAATGTTAGCAACATGCTAGAAACATGCTTGCAATGTGCTAAAACATGCTGTAACATCACGAATCAGAATAAGAATTAGCTTTATTTGCCAAGTGTGCACAAATACACAAGGAATATGTTAGAATGATAAAAACATGCTAGCAATGAGTTAAAACATGCTAAATCATGCTAGCCAAATGTTAACACAACAATTAAGAAATGCTAACTGTTAGAGACATGCTAACAGTGCTTAGAAAGATGTGGTTTCTTAGTGATCTGATGAGGTTTAATTGGATCTGAAAAGGTTTGTTGGGGGCTGAACTGGTTTGAAAGGATTATTTGGGGGTCTCCTAATGGGATCAAAAGGGGTCTGACGTGGTCTGACTGAGATTGATTGTTTATTTGTTTGTTTGTATCTGACTTTCCTCACCCTAACCCATTTAACTTCAAGCTTTTAGAACTATATAATTTCAGGCCAGGCTTTGTCAAGCCAACAAGCTTGCCATCAAGCAATGTGTCTTTAGTTTAGCTACATGCTAACAGCAAACGTTATAGAGGCCAGTAGCCACTATAATTGTATTTGTGTCAAGTTTCTTCCTATTTAGAGTTCCAGATCAGTTCGGATGCTGCTTTAGATTAGTTCAGAGCTGCTCACTGAAACAGTGTGCAAGTGTATGTTGATTCACTCCCTGTCACTGTCGGATGTGTTGAGATGACACGGCATGTTCCTGCGATTCACAGAGACTCTCATTTTCTCAGTAGTGGAAGTGTGTGTATGTGTGTGTTTATTTGTGCATATCTGAATAACTGTCTTGTCCATTAAAAGTCATGTCAGAAAAGTGCACACATCTTTATCATTATTTCAAAAGCTGTTTTAAATATATAGCTAAAAGTAACACAAATTATAAATCTATACATATAATTTATATTTTGGTGGAGTTGCACCACATGACATTTGACAACCTGAGCTAGCCTTGCTTTGTCAAATTATCTGCTCTTTTAAGAGACTTATTGGCTTTGATATGGAGTCAGGAGGGTTGACATCACTTCCTGTTATTCTGTATGTTGGTTGCACCATATGACTTAGATCTAGTTGTCAAAAGGTTTTCAAATATTAATAATAAAATAATAATTAAAAAAACAGCCAAAGTTTTTTTTTCCTTCAAAAATTTCATTCCTTTATTGAGTTTTGTTCTTTGTGATACCATGTCAGTTGTGCACTAACATTTTCAACAGTATTTGTTCATGTATTTTTGAATAAATTAATAGATCTGTACAAAAATACAGTAATATATTGTGAAATATTATAACAATTTAAAGTAACTGTTTTCTATTGAGATGTAATTTATTCCTGTGATCAAAGCTGAATTTTCAGCATCATTACTCCAGTCTTCAGTGTCACATGATCTTCAGAAATCATTCTATGCTGATTTGCTGCTCAAGAAACATTTATGATTATTATCAGTGTTAAAATCAGTTGTGCTGCCCAATATTTAAATTCCGAAGAACAGCATTTAAAAAAAAAAAAAAATTTTTTTTTAAAT
>NW_015642871.1:55239-66247 GCF_001515625.1 Sinocyclocheilus rhinocerous | reverse complement strand
CCAAAATTTAAATTCCGAAGAACAGAATTTAAAAAAAAAAAAAAAAATTTTTTAAATATATATATATATTTTTTTTTATCACTTTAAATGTCTTTTACGGTCACATTATTCAATGCATCCTTGTTGAACAAATGTATTAATTTCTTTACAAAACAAAATCTTAGTAACTTCAACAGTGTACATGGAAGGAGGGAGCTTCATAGAGACTTGCTATATAATGTAGGCTAATAAACAACCACCCAGAACACCTTCGCGATACCCCGTCATGCAAAATTTATGCAAATAGTTTTGTCTCCTAACAGATCACCAAACACTTGCTACCTTGCATCACTTTTTCCACTGTTTCATAGATTTGTGCGTTGCCATGGAGACTCTCTATATGGTTTCAGAAATGTTCTCTATAGCCTTGTTGAACCACGTTTTTTTCTTTTTGAAAACATGCACAGGTTTGAATAGAGAAATGTAGCCTTTGGTTTGGCTCTTCTGCCGTTCTTGGCTCTTTGAGCCTTTTGTTTGCCTCTTACTCCTCGCAGTGTGTCCAAGTCAGATCTAAGCATGTTTGCAGACTGAATGCTGGCAGGCCTGTTTGGCTGATAAAATCCTCTCCTGCATTACAGGCTGTGAGAAACCAAAGCACAATTACATTAGTGAATAGTTCTTGGGTCCATATTTCTGTGGTTTTAAAGGGGTCATATGATGTTGCTAAAAAGAACATTATTTTGTGTATTTGGTGTAATGAAATGTGTTTATGCGGTTTAAAGTTAAAAAAACACATTATTTCCACATACTGTAAATTATTGTTTCTCCTCTATGCGTTATGCAAATTTTCCCAGATCGTGACGTAGGTATGTGGGGGCGTGTTAGAACGAGCCGTTTTAGGTAGGCGTGACTGACTCTTAACTTTTATAAAGAATATCTCTTTGGATTTGAGACTTTAGTCTTTGCAACTTTACAGATCTTCTTTATGCACCAAGAGCTTGTAACACTCCAAAGAGAAAGGAAAAATTGAAATCGCATCATATGACCCCTTTCATTTCGGTTTGAACTTGGCTTATGATGTTTTTCTAGAAATATTAGAATGAGTATTTTTCAGGTTGTATATCCCACTAGCAAACTTTTGGTAGGGTTGCCACAACCAGGGTCGGAAATGAATGGTGCCACCAAAATGTCCCCCAAAAAATAGGCACAATTAATCTGAATCTATTATGGAAGTCACAATTAAAGTGACGTGAAAATTAATGAAAAGTGTCAATTACATTAGATTTAGATGGGCATCAGTGATTATAATGGGATTTTTTTGTGAGAGTGCAGAACTCGTGCTAGACTGAAGTCATGGAACATTCTTTGCTCTTGGTCTGTGTATTATTTATTCTCAGTTTGAATAACGTTTGTTTTTAATGCTACTAAAATAACCAGTGTGAAATCTTGATTTTCTAATGCATAAAAAGCTTAATACTAATTCTTAAACGGTTTGATAAAGTCATTATTGTATTATATAACACACGGCGGGCTAGAGTGAGCAGAGGCGGGCGGGCTTGAGAATGGCGTGGCCGGCGGGCTTGCGGCAACCATATGTGACGATGCTACTAAAATAACCAGTGTGAAATCTTGATTTTCTAATGCATAAAAAGCTTAATACTAATTCTTAAAGGTTTGATAAAGTCATTATTGTATTATATTAGAAAAGTGTTGAATAGACCTTACAATAAAAGTAACTTGAGAATAATATTTTTATTGAATGCTACTAAAATAACCAGTGTGAAATCTTGATTTTCTAATGCATAAAAAGCTTAATACTAATTCTTAAACGGTTTGATAAAGTCATTATTGTATTATATGAGAAAAGTGTTGAATAGACCTTACAATAAAAGTAACTTGAGAATAATATTTTTATTCAACAGAATTTATTGCACATGAACTTTTAAGGCTTCAATGTGGCCATAACATTGTTTTCAGGAGCTGCATCTGTGGCATTTAGGTATATTTACATAGATTGTTCAGAGGAGGCATGAATGCATTTACACTGCAATACAATTAGAATTACATAAGTAATGCTGGGAGATTAATGCAGTGGTTCTCAAACGCCTCCTTTAAACCTTTAAAAATGAAAATTCTGTCATTAATTACTCACCCTCATGTCATTCCAAACCTGTAAGACCTTCGTTCATCTTCGGAACACAACTTAAGATATTTTTGATGAATTCCGAGAGCTCTCTGACCCTCCCATAGACCGCAAGGGTCCTACCACGATCAAGGCTCACAAACAAAGCAAGGACATGATCGAAGGACATGATTTAATGAAGGACGTTAAAATAATCCATGTGACATCAACCGTAATTTTACAAAGCTATGAGAATACTTGTGGGTGGAGATCTGGGTAAATGGAATAATTTTAACACATTATTTTTTCATAATTAATCACACCAAATTAACACGCTAAATTGACAGTCCTAAAATAAACAGAAATGCCATGCCAGATGCAGGTTCTGTTCCACCAAGATGGATTTTGTTGATAAAATTTGGTTGGTAACAGTCTATAGTATTAGTATTCTGATTTATTGAAGTAGTTTGTTTAATTTAAGTGTTTGACATAAAATATACCATAAATGCATTTAATAAGGTAATTTCTGTTAAAAAAATGCTCCCAGAAATCACTTCTAGGGGGCAAATATTATCCCTTTAATGGAAAGTAAATTTTTGGCCCTGGTCACACCTATAGAGTGTTTTTGATGAAGTCTTGTCCTCTTCTGTTGAAGGTCTGAAAGCAATTAATAAGGATGGAAGAGGACTGACACGCTACTAAACACATGAGGTTCTCCAGAGCAATGTTTTAAAACCGACAAAGTGTTTACACACTCCAAGAAGTCAATCTACTGGCTTACGTATATGTATAGTAAAGTGTTTCAGCTGAAAGAATGACACTCATGACCTTTACGCATTTCAAAAATTGCTCGCATTGTCCTGTTCAGAACTCATTTTGTAGAGCGTTCTGCTCAAATGAGTTGAAGATTAGAATACCGTGATTGAAGCGCTCTCAAATGAGACGGCCGCATCTCTACCCCCTTCCGCCTCTTTGTGCAAGTGTGAAATTTCCTTCCTGCGAGTGCGTCCGAGTCGCTAATGAGTGCAGTGTCGAGGAAACGGACAACATTTGGGGCCCTACAATTATTTTCCATTTGTTTAGCACTCAGGGAGCGAAGCCTCTTGTGAGTGAGACTGCTAATGGCTAGAGACAAGAGGAGCGAGATGTCAAAACCCAACTGTTAGCTTTTCACATTCCATCCTTTCAGTGCTCGGCAGCCCAGCTGAGCCTTTTGGCCTGAACCTTCGTTATTATGCATAGCTTCCTCTTTTCCATCGTCTGCCTCATCTTTTTTTTTCCCACCCCAAGAGTTTCTTTTTTCAGCCCGACTCTGAGTTTGTGTGTGTGTTGAGACTTTGGGCAGTTCATAAGGTTTTCTTTAAGCCTCGTTCTTCACTCGTAATGTGAAGGCAGTTGCTCGTTTTATGCCAGTAAAATGACCGTCTTCTGCTGAAACAGTTGCATGACATTAGCATGGAGAGATCAAGAAATTCTATAACACTTGAAGTTGTCCATTAGCATTCCCATTCATCTCAATGGACTCCACATAAGTATGCAAACTACACACAGCTTTGCTCAGTTTTTTTCCCCTGCTAAATTATGTAGTTGCAGCATCTACCAGCAGGGAATAACCTATTCACGCTAAACCATGACCGCTTGGGAGAGATTATTGCTAATAGTGACCACAGACGGGGCGCTGCTGAAGACTTCTGGATTGTAAAGAAAGTCAATGAGTCATTGAATTATTCACTCAACCAATTTATTAAAAACATTCAATCATTCGTTAAGTAACGCCACTACTGAGACTTTGTTTGGAAGTATTTCAGTTGGCAAACCAGAAATAAGTAATATATTTACAATTTACAAAAGTTTGAGGGGCTACAAAAGATTTCCGTTTCAAATGTGGTTCTTATGGACATCAAAGAGTCCTGAAAAAAGATGTAGGTTTCCAAACTGGTAATAATCTGAAAAGTTTCTTGAGCAGCAAATGAGCATGTTAGAATGATTTTTGAAGATCATGTCACACGAAAGATGTGACATGATAATGATGCTGAAAATTCAGCTTTGCATCACAGGAATAAATTACATTTTAAAATAGAGAAGAGCCGTTTTAAATTGTAATAAAATTGTAATAATATTACAATGTTTTTAATGTATCCAATAAATGCAGCCTTGGTGAACATAAGAGTCTTCTTTTAAACACATTCAAGACTTCTTTCAAAAACATTCAAATCGTACCAACCCCAAGTTTTTTTTTATTGTATATTTATTATAGATTAGATCAAATTAAATAAATATATTCACATATAATGTTATTTATGTATTTTTATTTATTTATTTAGTTAGTGGTTATTAATACTAAATTCTGTCTTGCAGTCTCTTTTGGATGCTTAGATAAATTAAATATGTTCACGTATAATTTTATTTATTTATTTATTTCTGTATGTATGCATGCATGTAGTCATTAATACATTATTTTGTCTTGCAGCCTCTTCTTGATGCTTTGGCAGATCTACCCGAATGGTATGAAGTCAAAAGCATGCAGGCTAACTGGATTGGAGACTGCTCAGGCTGCTTTTTCAACCACATATTGAAGGTACTGAATGCTTCATCTATGAAATACACTTACAGCTCTTGTGCATCCAGACAGGATTTGGTTTTTATCAGCTTCGCAGCTCTTTCAGAGCTGTATTTACTGCTAACTGCTCACACAGCACTTTCTATGAAATGATGAATTTCCATGCTGGCATATGAGCGTGTGCATTTCATCAGGTTTGATTCAGAGTTTGGCTGCAGGCCGTGTACTGTGTGTCCAGCTTTGTTTCTTCGAGTCTGTTGTGGGAGGATATTTGTGCTTATTAAATCATAATTTGATTTCCAGCACAGAGAGAGTGTCCGTTTGCCAGAATCGGTGTATCTGTTGCATCTCTGTTTGTCAGGTGGATGGTCGTGAATCAGGAGAGGTGTTGTCTGCTACACTTGTTCTCCAGAGGCTGTGTTCGGAGCGGCTTATGTCTCAGTCCTGCCCTCCCACCGGCTGTTGCACGGCTCCAGTGCCCTCAAAACAGCTCTGCTCAGAGCCCTGAGACCCGGCAGAGGTGAGAATCACACACACACACAGACACACACACAGACACAGACACACAGACACAGACACACACACACCTGAAGGCACAGATATTAGATGCTTGAGAAGTGATTCTCTCAGGAACATCATCTATGGAAACTGAAGGGGTTCAACAGGGTTTAATAGTGAAACATATTCCATCAGCACTTTTAAAGTTTTACGGCAAAATATTTTTTTACTGAAACCGAAATTACAGTTTTCCAAAACCAAAACAAAACAAATAGTTTATTTAATAATTCATTAATTAAATGTATTTAATCATCAACAGTTGTATAAACATTTAAAGTGCACATAAGGCAGTTTTTTGATGTCACATTTTTAATAATAGAATTATGTTTCTACTCAATTTGTTGTTGAAATATAGGCATTTAAATGGTGGCTGTAACACAAATTTGTTTTCATGACAGATTTATTCAAACATACATTAAATAATGACGTAAAAATATAATGAATATATAAAATAGTGCATACACTACCGGTCAAAAGATTGGGATCATTAAGATTTTTGAAAAAAATCTCTTATGCTTGCAGGAATAAATGACATTTTAAAAATATATTCAAAATAGAAAACTGTTTCAGCCAAAAAAAATTTGACTGCTGAAATTTTGTTGCATCACTAGCTTATATTTTATAAAGTTACTTACATGAAGATGACAGTAAAGAATGAATGCATGTCATGAAGATGTACAGATGCATTAATATATTGTTTTTGTGGTGTGTAGGTGTGTTTTAACTCTCCGGGCTCTGGTGGTTAGTTGTTGATTTTGTGGTCTCGCACCAAACCCTGAAATAACTGTGAACCCCAAAGGCTTTGGAAGAGGACAGATTTCGGTTAATGAGATCTCAGATTCAGCCTTAGTTACCAGCGCTGGTTGATTGACCTTTGACTCCTGCTTGCGCAGACAGCCTGACTGAGGTCACGGCCCTTAATGTGTTCACCAGCCGCGAGGTTCCAGTGGTGATCTTCGGCAAGAATGAGTTCGACGGACATCTGGACACTGTGATAGGTGAGAAGATGCTTCTCTGTGTGTGTGTGTGTGTGTGTGTGTGTGAAGGGAGGATCTCTGTAAATCTTTAGTTTGTTAATGCAGTACATTCAGAATGCATTGGGATTTTATCCAGCAGAGACAGCAGTGTCATTACATTTTGTATGCGAGTGAATTTCTTAAGGAGAATCTACAGAATGCATCAGGGAACGCTCTAGTTATTTTCCAGTGTTTTTACGCATATACTATAGACACCTCATTAAACAATTTCCCAGCATGCTGTACTCCAGCATCAAGGATTTCTGTAAGAGCTCTTCAGCCTCATGTACAGTTGCCCCAAAAAGTATTTAGACACTTATAGCATGCTTAAAAATGTCTGAAAGTCGATGACATGATGCTCATTGAAATGTTTCATTCATATAATGAATACACTCAAGAAAATGTTTTTAAATTCTGATTTAGAGAAAATATCGAGAAGCTTTATCCAACCTGAAATTGTAATGGAATTAAAATCCCGACATTCTTATATGTAATATACTGTTGGAATAAAAAGTAGTTTTCTTTTAAAATGTTATTCATATTTGAAAACAATTTCTCCACCAAGCCAGTGCAGGGTTGTTTAGTCGTAATGATTTTGTTTCACAGATAAGACAAACACAAAACAATACATTTTTTGAAATACATAAATATGAATAATGTTTTCTATATTAAATATAGTATATACAAATATTTGTTAAATTGAGTTTTTATGACATTGCGAGAGTAATTCAGGTTTTCAAATGGTAAACCCTAAGAATGCTCTTTATAATTCAAAGAAATCATATTTATTTACTCCGACAGTAGAAATAATTGTATATATTTTAAATTAATGATTAAGACGCAAACACTCACATGTATGCAGTGTTTAAGGATATTTTTTCTTAATGGTTACACTGATTGACATCATATAAAGTCTTGTGTTTTGTGTAAACTGTAAATTTCAGTATAAAGTTGTGCAACCAACATGAATGCAAATATTATGTTTCTGCTAACTTGACATTCATTTTGACCCACAAATGCTGTTGCATTAGATTAGAAATTAGATTTAAAAAGTATTAAACCAAATGACACGTACAAACTTGTATTTACACTTGGCTACGTTTTCTCAGACACACATTTATGTGGCCAATAGTGTATGAAACTAACATTAACAATCAGATTGCTATTTGATGAGTAAAAATGCATGAAGTGACCCTTAAACCGGGCCTTAGGTGAAGGATCCAGTCCTAAATTTAACACCGGTGTCCTGCAGAGGAACTCTAAACAACCACAAAAAGTCACACTTCTTGCATTTATCATTAGATATATAAAACTAGTTTTCTTTCAAACTACTTTTTAATTCTGTATTCTTAATAACAGGCATCCCAGAGAGCAGTGAGGAGGACGCAGAGTTGGCTCGGTCTCTGGGTTTGAGCTGGAACTCTGTTCTGAAGACAGAAGAAGACGGAGTGCAGACTCTAATAAACTCAGATGAGGTAAACTCACCATCACGATTAAACATGAGAGCAGAGGTTAACCAGCTAACCGGTTACACATCCTGATCATCTCATCCGCTGTATGAGGAACGCTGGTGGATACCTCACTAGTACCAAGTTACGTGACTGGCTGATCTCGAGGCAGCGCTACTGGGGCACACCCATTCCCATAGTGCACTGCAGCGCATGCGGGCCTGTGCCAGTTCCAGTGGAGGAGCTGCCAGTCATGTTACCTAAAGTACCGTCCCTCTCAGGGAAAGGGGCGTCGCCCTTAAAGACGGCACAGGATTGGCTGAGATGCCGCCAAGACATATGTACTGCTGCTGCTCCGAAGAGCCATGTGAACTGCATGTATTACTATCTATGTGTGACTGGGCTACCACGCCGACCGGCTTAATGCTAGTGGCCTATGACTATGTGAGCCTGGGCTACCACGCCGACCGGCTTAACGCTAGTGGCCTATGGCTATGTGAGCCTTGGCTACCACGCCAACAGGCTTAACAATAGTGGCCTATGACTATGTGAGCCTGGACTACCACGCTGACCGACTTAACTCTAATTCAATGCGCACTATGTGTAATGTTTAATTAACAAAATGGATATACGTTGTAATCCGATAGATAAGACCCCAGCACCCACCTGAGCAAATATCATAATTTAGTCATTTGATAACTGCTGTTACTTTCTCCACTTCATGTTTTGCTTTGCTTTTTGTTTATTGTTTTGCTTTGTTTCCCTTTTTTTTGCTTAGTTACGTTCTTGCTTGATTTTTTTTAGTTTTGTTTGTTTGTTTTTTTAGTTTTGCTTTTTTTGTGTTTCTTTGTTTTGCTTTACTTTTTTGCTTAGTTATTGTTTTTTGACTTTTTTGTTTTGTTTTGTCTTTGTATTGTTTTTTTGTTTGTTTTTTGTTTAGCTTTTTGCCTTGCTTTTTGTTTTTTGCTTTGTATGTTTTGTTTTGTTTTATATTTTTTGTTTTGTTTTGAATTGAACAAGGACAGTACATACATAGAACACACTGAACACAGTGAATTCGAACCTGCATCCCTCATTTGAGCACCAAGGAGCTGTCTGGACCATGTGCACTGATCACTAGGCCTTTTCTCAAAGGAAATTTCTTCTCAGATTTAGAGGTATGACAGTTTGGTTTCTTTGATGCAAGTCGGAGAAAAAATTTAACTCTGAGAAAATCAAAAGTGTTTGATAAGAGTTTCGTCTGGTGGCATTGTAATATAAGTGGAACCCTTTTCTTCCATTATCTGAGTCTTTGTACTCCTACTCTGTCATGTGAAATAATGGCAGACTCCACCAGAACTCATTGTCTCAGATCTCATCAAAACAGAGCCTAGTTCAGACCCAGCCAGACTAAAGTGGCTTGTTTCTGGAAGCTCTTGTCCCCTGGAGGCTACAGGGATCATTACCACTGAGTCATGGAGGTGGTGAAGATGTGTGGACAGATAGCACCTCCTCACTGGGAAGGGTATTAATAGACCAGACCCTCTCTGACCATGAAGCGCACTAATGCTGTCTGAGCCGCTGAAAGCTGATGACATTTTTACAAAAATCCTCTGTCGGATAGACACATGAATGGAGAGACAAAATAGCAGCCTGATTTCATACATTTGTAAAATATCCACTCTGCATACACAGACACAGAAATGTGGATCAGTAGAGGTCGAACATTATGGGTTTTTAGTGGCTGATGCCAATATCTATAAAGCAGGGTGGCAGATGGCTGATTTGATGCTGATATTTATAATGACAATTCTAGAATTTTAAAAAGAGAGGCAACCAAGAGGCCAAAATGTGCATTTGGGGACCAAATTTGAATTGAAATGAATATAAGAGCTAATACTAATTGCTTCCTTTTTTAAGCAAGACAAGATGAACAATTTTAAGTAAACAATTTTAAGTTACAAAAAATGTTCATAGGCCCATTTCCAAGTCTACAATTAATACAATTATTCTAAAAGGTTTGTATTCATATGCACATTTAAAATGTACAGTTTCTCTCTTATGAAAATATTAACAGATTAACAATTAGGGATGCACAATATATTCTTACTATATTGGTTATCTACTGATATCAGCACATTTTAAATGTATTGTAATAGGCCATTATTGGATATTTATCTGGCAATTTTGGATATAAATTTTTTCCACCTATTTTAAGATTTAAATCATCATCCAGCCCTCTACGAACATAAATATTTTTACAATATATACAGTAGACAATCCACAATGGACCAAGCTCTTATATGTTTTGTTCTGCTTTATGGCCTTGGCTGCCTTCAGAAATTTGAAGAAGTGATTGAAATTATGTGTTAATGAGTCACAGGTCTGTCCAGCCACTGATGAAATACTGCAACAGCTGTAGAAATTAGGGCAGGTGCTTTGCTGTGTTGCATCAGAAGTATTGTAGTAGTCTAGTTTTGGACTTGAATCTGGATGCCCTTAATAAAGTTTTAGCGATTTTTTGAAATTTAAAGAACTTAGTTTAGTTAAGTATTTAAACTATTTGCAATTCAAGGCGTGTACGTTTTTGTAATGGAGAATACCACCCAAAACATATTAAAAACACAGTAACACTTTAGTATTGTCAACAGAAACAGAAAGCGAACTAAAACAGACCATAACCATGTCATTACTCCCCCCTCCCAGAAGGCGCGTCCCGCGCCGTGACAATACCACCAGGGAGGAGGGGTGGGCGCCCTGGAGGCTGGTACAAGGCCTTAGCCGGCTCGGCCACGGGTATATGCCCCCCCCCCCAAAAAAAAATTTTCTTGGGGAAAACTGGGAATCCTGGGGGGCGGCGCTCTGGAGGAGCGGGCACTTGAGGGTGTTCTAGAGGAGCGGGTGCTGGAGGGCGCTCTGGAGGAGCGGAGTTCTCTGACAAGGAGGCTCAGGAGACGAAGGAGGGGTAGCGGCGAGCCCGCAGAACTCCCACGCATACTCCACAAACGGGAGATCCAGGCGAGCTAGGGCGGCGAACCGAGCGGCAACTTCCATGGCCGCAGAGAGAAATAGGAAAACAAAAACTTTCAAAAACGGAAAAGAAACACGGGGAGGAGAGGCGCCGCTCACTCTTTGCGGGTCCGCTAATCTGTCATGGTTTGCTGCTGGCTTGGAATGAAGCACACGACAAAGGAACAGAGTAAACGGGGTATTTAATAATAAATCCAGGAGAACATCCAACTTACAGCAACAAAAATCCAAATCAATAGTGGACAAAGGACCAGGGGAGAACAGGGCGGATCAGGGAGCTCCGGGAGCCATGGCGGATCCTCCGTGGCCTTAGCCG
>NW_015642871.1:2056-54931 GCF_001515625.1 Sinocyclocheilus rhinocerous | reverse complement strand
GGTATATGCCCCCCATGGAGAACATCCTACTTACAGCAACAAAAATCCAAATCAATAGCGCACAAAGGACCAGGGGAGAACACAGGACTTATAAACAGGGAACATAATCAGGAAGAACAGAAACAGGTGGAGTAATTAATCAAAAACCATGGAAACTAATAGACACGGGAACTCAGGGAAATGTGGAAACAGAAAGCGAACCAAAACAGACCATAACCGTAAGTATAGGGACCAATTCTCACTATTAACTAGTTGCTTATTAGCATGCCTATTATTAACATATTGACTATTTATTAGTAGGCCTACTTATAAAGCAAATATTCTGCACGACCATAATCTACATTCAAAATCCTACGCAATACCTAAACTTAACAACTACCTTACTAACTATTAATAAGCAGCAAATTAGGAGTTTATTGAGGCAAAAGTCATAGTTAATGGTTTGTTAATAGCGAGAATTGAACCTTAAAATAAAGTGTGACCAAAAACGCTTTACTGTGAAATTCTTTACATTAATATTATGCATTAGGTATCATGAACTATTAGTGAACAATAATTTATAAATCTTGGTTACTATTAATTTATAAATGTTCTGTTGTTAGTTATCTACTAGAAATGTCTACACACCCAAATTTTGCATTTTGCCTTTTTTTATTATTATTCCAGATCTTTTAAAACACACTACAATCTCGTCACAGCCATTAGTTCATCCTTGTAAAGGTAAAGTAAATCAGTGTGAAATCTGTCATATTTGTAGTAACTATGACAGTATTTGATTCAGACGGTAAAGTTTTTGTCGGTGAGCACTGCTTGTGCCCGTGTCGACGAGGAGACGGATCATCTCTTATCTGTGAGACCTCGAAGAAAATCACCTCAGTTCTTTAAATGATCGCCTACACTGAGTGAAGTGGCTGTGGAGAGAGAAAGACACGGAAACCAGATAAAGAGAGAGATGGTGCTTATCTGCCTCGTCCTTGAGGAAAAGAGGAAGTCATTTCCTGAGCTGTGATATTGTCTCAGGCTTCGCTGTTAGAAGATTAATTGAAATCTGAGGATAAAAAAACAGAGAAAGATCTCACAGCCGGATTTCGGTGCTGATTGAGTGTTTGCTGTGGGACACTAACACATACATATAAATGCACAACAAAACTCGCTTTCAATCCAGCCTCATTGGAAAAATGTGCCTGCGGCAACATTTCTGCAAAATGTTAGTTGGTTTTCTGTGGTCGGCTGCACCTAAGTTACAACTTAGCCTAGTTGTGACATAAAGGGCCAGTAAGTCGCTAAGTAAACTTAAACACTACTAAATATTTTTGCATTGCGCCATTAAACTTAGTCACGTAACTCTAAATATAAGCTAAATATTTGCAGAAGCCTCTGACCAGGAGTAACAGTTTGAACAAAACAGCAGATTGATTGGAATGCATTAATAAGCTCATGTTTTACCTGACAGACTGCAGTCCTTTAGACGTAAATGATGATCTTGACATCCACACCACTCCAGTACATCAATAAATGTCTTGTGAAGAGAAAAGCTGCTTGTTTGTAGGGAACAAATCCATCATTAAGGTGTTTTAACATTAAAACTTCGCTTTTGGCCAAAATATTAGTTTATAATCCATAATATTGCTTCCTCCAGTGAAAAAGTCCATCTCCTGTTGCCTCTCACACATTTTGAACTGATTTGGACTGTTTTCAATTGTAAATGCTTCTTGATCTGTGCAGATTTCTCTCCTGATTCAGACCAGATGACATTTTCGCTGCAGATTTTGGCCTGATGCAACGTGTTTGATGTTAAAACACCTTAAAGATGTCTTAATGATGGATTTGTTTCTTATAAACATGCAGCTTTTGTCTTCTCAAGATGTTAATTGATGGACTGGAGTGGTGTGGATTATTGTGATGTTTTTATCAGCTGTTTGGACTCTCATTCTGACGGCACCCATTCACTGCAGAGCATCCATTGCTGAGCAAGTGATGCAGTGCTACATTTCTCTAAATCTGAAGAAGAAACGAACTAACACACATCTTGGATGGCCTGAGAGTAAATGTTCAGCGAAGTTTCATCTCTGGGTGAACTATACTGACTGACCGCTGCTTTACTGTGGTTTCCGGACACAGCTGCGCTCACTCATGTTATCTTCAGCTGTCAGTGCTGAGCTGCTTTCTCTTGTCAGTGTGCATCTAATGGCTTCCTCTCATGACGTTCTGTGTTCAGTCTATTATCAGTGCAGCCACAAAGACTTCCACCATTTCGTCGATAATGAGTCAAAACGGCAAAATCAGGTTTTTTCAAAAGCATAAATAATGCCCTAATTTCCCAGAGTAGATCTGTTATAAAAACACTCTCTGAGCACCTCATTACGGCTCATATGTGGGATGCTCGTCTCTCAGATGGCACCTGGCTTTCAAAGAATTAACCTGCTACACCTTCGCCCTGTTGCTAGGCGACCGCGAGGCGCTTGGCTCCCGCTGCCGGCGATATAATAGGCAGGATTGTGTGATTATCAAAGAAGGGCTGGACTCTCTCAGACTGGAGTGGAGGGAGGGCCGTCCGGCCGCACACTTTGGGGCTGACATTAGCAGGGCTGGAATCCGCTCACGCTGCATGCGGGTCGGGGTTCGGCCGTTAATTAGTTTCTTTTGATGCAGATGATTAGCCGAATGAAGTCTGCCGAGACTCGTTAGAGTAAGTGTGACTGTATTGTAAACTGACAGATGGCCCGGAATGCAAAACGCTGTTTGGTTTGGGTGTGAGACTGGCACTCAGAGACAAACGCACGGGATTCGGGATTTCACTGGTGGCAGCTGAGAAAACACACAGCAGGGTTCTTAATGTGAAAAATTCATTCGAAATTCATTTCATTTTTTATCTCGATTTTCAGTTGTAGTTTTTGGTAGCTCTAATTGTTCATAAAAAGTCTTTTCATCTTTTATTGTGTCAGTGTCAGATGGTACTTAATATCATCACAAAATCACTTTCACTGACTTTTACATTAACTGTTCCCTCCTGGTGGAATGACCTGCCCAACTCAATCCCAGCAGCTGAGTCCTTAGCCATCTTCAAGAAACGACTAAAAACACATCTGTTCCATCTTTATTTGACCCTCTAACTCTAGCACTTTCTATTCTATTTTAATTCTACTTTATCTATTTATCTAATTTTTTATTTTAAAAAACACTAGCGTTCTATTTTTTCTATTCTATCTACTTGTTTTTCTTTGTGTGTGTGTGTGTGTATGTATGTGTATGTATATATATATATGTATGTATGTATATGTGTGTATATATATATGATATCTAAAAAAAAAATACCTTGCTACATGTACTACTTCTATTTATCTAATTTTTTATTTTAAAAAACACTAGCGTTCTATTTTTTCTATTCTATCTACTTGTTTTTCTTTGTGTGTGTGTGTGTGTATGTATGTGTATGTATATATATGTATGTATGTATATGTGTGTATATATATATGATATCTAAAAAAAAAATACCTTGCTACATGTACTACTTGTCTAACCCAGACTTGTCATTTGCACTTACATATTGTTGCTCTTTTGTTAGTTTTGTTTGCTTCTATTGTCCTCATTTGTAAGTCACTTTGGAAAAAAGCATCTGCTAAATGACTAAATGTAAATGTATATTAAGTTGGAAAAAATATTTTAGCGTTAATATGAACATCACCTTTAAATATGTCAAATAGTATGACCAAGTTCAGTATTCTGGCAATTATGATTCATGGAGGCACAAATGGCAGTGTTTCTTGAAACGAAGCATGTCTATTAGCCCAGCACTTACACTCTTCCTCCTGTTGATGTCAGGGCCGGCGGAGAGAGAAACAGACACCATGGACACCTTTGTGGATTCCTCCTGGTACTATTTCAGATACACTGACCCTCAGAACCCGCTGAGGTAAGGAAAAGCGGCTCTGTCTGGCTCTGTCTGTCCCACCAGGTGTTTGTGGAGACCGTTCTAATCTGTGGTGCTTCCAGAGATGCTGAGAGAGCGAGACTCAGAATGGAAGACCATCTGTGTGCTATTTCAGATGAACAACACTGAATTTAAAATGTCACTCCTTTGTCCCTGTAATGCATCGCACACATCTTCATAAACACAATAAAATAGCATAAGAATATCTACATTCTGTTCCAGAAACGTCACAGGGAGCATTAATGCATAGACTGAAAGCTTACTGAAATATATAATCAGTTTGCCTTCGGTCTATGCATTAATGCTGCCTATGAATATTTCTGAACAGATATTAATATATTAATGTGCTTTTTGTTTTTTTTTAATCTGACATAACTGTGTGGTGTGACGTCAAAAATCTGATCTGAACCTTTGGAGCTGACTTGAAATGACAAACAAAAGTAAAGTCATTTGCATTGAATGGTGGAATTTAATCATCATCGAAGCTCAACAAGTGAAATGTCATCATCAAGAGTGAAAAACCATAATTCATAGAAATGTTTCAGAACACCAGAGCACTGTAACTGTACATGTTAGATTACATTTAAAGAAGTGTCAGGAACATTATTTTACTTGGAATTATTCATAAATTATATTGAATTGCATTGCAACATTGAGATTAAAAAATATATATTTATCTCTTTTTTTGGTGGAAAACAAAAACTATGAATGGCCTCTACACAAATAACACACAAAAAATTAATTTTTATATTATTAAAAAATGTAAATGATATTATCACCGTGGGATATATTAAATGTTACAGTATATGTAGGACATCCTACATTACCTGCATGCATACAGCTTACTCACGTTAAGCAAAAAATGAACTTTTTTAAATCTCACAATTCTGTCATTTTTCTTGCAATTCTGAGAAAAAAGAAACATTTTAAGATATAAAATCAGAATCGCAAAATATAAACTGAAAAAATATAAACAGAATTGAAAAGTCGGAACTGCAATTACCTTTGCAGGAAAAAAACAGAATTGCGAGATATAAACTCAGAATTTCAAGAATAATTCAGTATTCTTATTTTTTTAATGTTGTAATTCATACTCGCAGAATTGTGAAAATAAAAGTCAGAATTGTGAGAAAAAGCCACAATTACCTTTTTTTTTTTTAATCTCTCATGGTGAAAACAGTTTTCCATACTAAACTGCTAAATGCAACTATAAGGCATGAAGATATTAAAATATTATAAACATCAACATCATGATTTTCTGTAAAGCTGCTTTGAAACAATGTGTATTATGAAAAGTGCTATACAAATAAATTTGACTTCACGAAAGTATTTAATTTATATAGGACTAAATGGGTTAACATGCTGCCTAAAAATGTACGATTAATCATGATTATATATATATATATATATACAGTTGTGCTCAAAATTATTCATACCCTTGGTAAATATGATCAAAGAAGGCTGTGAAAATTAATCTGTATCATCAATCCTTCAGATATTTTATTTTAAAAATTTACTAAAATCTAACCAAGATCCAACCACGGTCCATTATAAGATTTCTAGCATGGACAGTCAGTTTTAAATTTTTTATCCATTGGTATTTTATAGAATCCATTATGCCATCTATCTGAACAAGATATCCAGGATCTCCGGGAGAAAAATAGGCCCACAGCATTAAAGATCCAGCAGTATATTTTATTGTACACATGGGGTACTTTTTATCCCTGTGTGCACCAAACCCATCTTGAGTGTTTGTTGCTAAAAAGCTTTTTTTTTTTTTTGTTTCATCTGACCATTGAACCTAGTCCCATTTAAAGTTCCAGTCGTGTCTAGCAAATAAATATGCTGGAGTTTGTTTTTCGATGAGAGCGTTTCTCTTATCTAGTTTTTTCTTGAAACCCTCCCAAACAACAAAATTTTTTTTTTAATTTATTTTTTTTATTTTATTATTATAATTTTTTTGAGGCTTTCTGACCCCAAGACTCAACTATTTTCTGCAGTTCTCCAGCTGTGGTCCTTGGAGAGTCTTTGGCCACTCAAACTCTCCTCCTCACCGTGCATTAGGACGATATAGACACACATCCTCTTACTGTATTAGAGAAAAATAATTATTTCATAATGTGATTATCCCCCACTTTCACTTTTTTTTACTTTAATTAAAGGTTAGATTTTTTTTTTTTGAATGAAAGATCAAGTGGATAAACAATGCAGATTTATTTTCACAGCCTTCTTTGATCATATTTATCAAGGGTATGAATAATTTTATAATAATATATATACAATTAGTATTTTAATTTTTAAAAGTACTTGATGTGATTTTCTTTCCTTTCTAATCAGGCACCGAACAGAGTGCCTATAAAAGGTTCTTTCAGTCAGTAGAATCACTTTGACTGACTGGTTGATTGACTGGATGAATAAATCCGTGCATAATTCGTTTTTTTAAATTTAATATTGAAAGTAAAAAAAAAGAAAAATGAGAATTCAGCTTAAATTTTAATTTTTCGTTCAGGGATAGAACATATAACTCCGACTGGATTCGTCTGAAAGAAGAAAGTCATATACACCTAGGATGACTTGAGGGTGAGTCATTTATGGGCTAATTTTCATTTTTGGGTGAACTAACCCTTTAAGCTCCTCTCAGCGGATACATGAGCACTGAGCGCCCGCTGATCACGTGGAGCTCACGTCTCCGAAATCGCGAAGCAAATTTTCAAATAGGCCCTATCTTTATAAATAAACCGCAGATTTGAGTTTTAAACAACTACATTCTCGCCTGAAATACTCTTAGAACTGCATTTCATGACACAATAACAGTAATATTTTGAAAATTATGCGGGTTTTCTCCTCTGCCATTAACGCTCGCTGGTTGGTGCGAAATGCATTCTGGGATACCTGGCTGCCTCAAGTTCGCACAAGTCACCTCTGGGGCCCTGTCCCAAATGGAACACTTCATGTGCACTTGCTGTCTTACGGACTTACAATGGCCGCTGCGTGCGCGTGTCCGTTAAGACCACGAGACCATAGGGTGTCCCATTCGTCATTTTAGCATTCAGAAGGGTGCTCGCGAGCACCCCCTTTGCGGCAGTTATGTGCCCTCGATCCGCACTTCTGCTGAGCCTGCACTGGGGCGAGCTACGCCGCAGACTTCTACCCGACAATCAAAGCGGCATTACGTCACGAAAGTGCGGACTCAGAGGAAGACCGCGAGGGGTTAGGGTGCCATTTGGGACAGGGCCTGGATGCATCCTTGATAAAAGGGGCGGAGCAAGAACACATCCGGGGATTTGATAGCACACACATACAGGGATTTGTACTTGGCTTGATGTGAACTTTGATTGGAACAGTACTTGGGCGACGACTGATGACGTTTCACAAGTCCACAAGAACACAAGTACAGACAAGAACGGCCCGAGACGCGCTAAAGCAGCGCATTCTGTTGTTCTCTTTATTTTTCAAATAATTTAATAAAAAAAAAAATTTGTGTGTGTTTTGAAAAAAACGAATATTCAAGCTGTTTATTCATTTTTCTATCCCTGAACGAAAAACGAAAATTTTAGAATACCCTTCAGAGTGTGAATGAATGTGTTATTCGAGTGTCGTGATTGTGATGTCGATATAAAGCAGCGCCAGCATTAAAGTGTTCTTAGAGAGTTTGTGAGATGTAACACATGTCGCTCTCACACACACACACACACACACACACACACACACACACACTGGTTTCAGTGGCGATGTCTGTGCATGAGCGCCTCCTAGTGGCCGCTCTCATGTAATACAGATACAGTGTGAGTGTTGGTGTCCTTAGACAGATTTGTGAACAATATTTGAGAGAAATAGGCCTTTTGTGTACATGGAAAAAGTCTTAGATCTTTGAGTTCAGCTCATGAAAAATGGGGGCAAAAACAAAAGTGTTGCGTTTATAATTTTGTTCAGTGTATAAGAATACAGATTTGGAACAACATGAGAATGAGTAAATACTGACAGTGTTAAGAACTTGTGCTTTGTGCTAAATTACATGTTGAATTTCCTTCATGCCATGCCGGATTGGGTGACCAGTAATGTACATCCAGTCTCTTGATTTCAGGGAGCCTTTCAGAAAGCTGCTGGTCCAGGGTCTGATAAAGGGACAGACCTTCAGGGTGGCAGAGACCGGGCCAGTACCTCAAGAAAGAGGACATTGACTTCACATGTGTGTGTGTGTGTGTGTGTGTAAGAACATATGAAGTATCCACCATCCACCATCGTTTTGTAGCTTTTTTTAAATTTATTTTTTATTTTTTGAAGTATCAGTTCAGGCACAGTACCATTTTAAAAGTTATCGATTTGGCACCATTTTCGTAAAAAACCCAAACAATACCCAAACCCTACAAAAGTGCAGGTGTTTGTGCTGGCTTCATGAACATCTTTCATCTGGCTCAGAATTAGACTTTCAAACTGTTTAGGAGTGAGTATATCAGAAATCGCACATTACGTTAAGATAAAAAGTAGAATATATAGTTTTGAATGTACTAGCTATAAAAAACTTTGGTTAAAAGAAAACATCTTATTGGAATCTACCATCTATTTTTACTCTAGAATGTGTGCAGGTGCATTAGCTGAGCCAACCTGAAAAATGTAGGTAACTTTGTTATATAGACTGATCGAAAATATGTGCACTCTGACTCCTGTAAATTGCTTTAGGCCAGCCAATGAGACTTGAGTATAAAATTGAGACAGCTTGTGCCATTTTAGTGTGTGAAACGCACCAGTACTGCGAACAGCCCTCCTCACATTTCTCACTCACTTCCCGTGTCGCTTTCTTTGGATACTGGAGCAAAAATAGTTTTTTTGTTGTTGCCAGGCAACAAGGTAAACAGACTCACATGAGCATCTGAATTGGTTTCCAAAAACGCCTGTCATTTCTGTGATCTTAGCAATGATGGTTTCATAATGCGTCTGTGTGTACACAGTGTAGAGGAGAGATGCTTATTACAGTAAACACAGCTGCGTCTCTTCCTGAGGATTCAAACATACAAGATCATCGCACCAAAGACCCTCTTAACATCTTAAGTGATCCAAACACTGGTGGTCAGCACTTAATACCGGTGTAAACGTCATCTTTCAGAGCTGCTCCGTAACATACAACATTCAAAAGTTTGCAGTCAATATTCTTTTTTAAAAGAAGTCTCTTCCAAGGCTTGAATTTATTTGATCAAAAATGTAGTAAAAATGTGAAATATTATTAAAATGTAAAACAATGATTTGATTATTTCTGTGATCAAAGCTGAATCATTACTCCAGTCTTCAGTGTCACATGATCCTTCAGAAATCATAATAATATGCTGATTTGCAAGAAACATTTCTGATTACTATCAATGTTGAAAACAGTTGTGCTGAATGATATTTTGGTCAAAACTATGATACATTTTGTTTTTCAGGATTCTTTGATGAACAGAAAGTTCAAAATAACAACATTTATTAACATTATAAATGTCTTTACTGTCACTTTCAATCAGTTCAAGATTCAAGATTTTTATTTGTCACATACATGGTTATATAGAGAATATATGACCAGCAGTGAAATGTAAGTCAGGTCCGCTCCATGGACAGTGCAATTATTAAAGAATACAAACACAAGACAATTATATATAAATATAGGTATGGAAAAAAGATAAGAATAAAATAAAATGCGCAGGACAGTATACTGTAGACTTAATAAATATTAAGATGAGCAGGAATGTACAAGAGAAGAATGTGCAAACAGGTTGTACAGGGTAGTTACATAGCAGCAATAGGGGTAAAAGTAAATAAATTAAATATTGCAGAAATTGCTGTGTGCAAGTGACAATGTCAGTATATTAATTGTCTTACTGATAATTAAGTGAAGTCATGTTGGTGTTAAGAGACTGAGTTTGAGTTTAGGAGCCTGATGGCCTGGGGGAAGAAGCTCCTCCTAAGTCTCTCGGTTTTTGCCATCAGGCTACGGAAGCGCTTACCAGATGGCAGCAAAATGAAAAGACCGTTACCAGGGTGGTTGGAGTCCTTGATGATTTTAACAGCTCTGTTTTTGCAGCGTTTGAGGTAGATGTCCTGTAGAGAGGGGAGAGCAGACCCTGAGATGCGCTCAGCTAAGCGCACAACTCTCTGCAGGGCTTTGCAGTCTTGACTGGAGCTGTTCCCATACCACACTGAGATACACTGAGTCAATACACTTTCTATGGCCCCTGAATAGAAAGTTTTCAGGATTGCTGGCGAAACCCTGAATTTTCTCAGCTGTCGCAGATGGTACAGTCTTTGCCTGGCTTTATTAACCTGAGTTTGGATGTGTGAAGTCCAAGTCAGGTCCTCGGAGATGTTTACACCAAGGTACTTGAAGCTGCTCACCCTCTCCACTGGGGTCCCACTGATCATAAGAGGAGTATAGGGCCGCTGCTGTCTCTTCCTGAAGTCCACAATCAGCTCTTTAGTTTTACTCACATTCATAGAGAGACAATTGTCCTGGCATCATGATGTGAGTTTCTCTACCTCATCCAAGTATGCGGCCTCATTGTTGTTGGAAATGAGGCCCAGAACCACAGTATCATCAGCAAATTTGATAATAGATGTGGAGCTGTGGGAAGACACGCAGTCATGTGTGTAGAGAGAGTAGAGCAGAGGACTCAGGACACAGCCCTGTGGAGCTCCCACGTTCAGGGTGATGGAGTTGTGGTGAACTGGCCTACTTTCACCACTTGAGGTCTACCAGTGAGGAAATCTAGAATCCAGTTGCAGAGTGAAGAATTCAGGCCGAGGTCCATGAGCTAGCTTGGTGGGGACTATAGTATTGAAAGCTGAGCTATAGTCGATGTATAGCAGCCTTACATAGTTCCCATTGCTGCTGTCAATGTGCATGAGGGAAGAGTGCAGGACGTGAGAGATGGCATCTTCAGTAGATCTGTTGGGGCGATAGGCAAACTGAAGAGGGTCCAAAGTATCAGGGACCAAGGAGCAAATGTTGTTCTTTATAAGTTTCTCAAAGACCTTCATGACTATTGACGTGAGGGCAACTGGACGATAGTCATTCAGGCAAGAGGGGTTATTGTTCTTAACGATTGTACAACGATAAGTTGTATGCATCATTGCTGAATAAAAGTATTAAATAATGAAAAAAAAAATTTTCACAGGATATTTTAAGTTATGTTACTACAAGGTGTGGACCGTTTTAAAGTAGTCAGATAAATCCTAGTGTGATGAGATCCATGTGATATATTTACATTATTGACATAAGTGCATTGAGCGTTTATGGGTGACTTGACATTTTTGGTTACTTTTTCATTTTTATTACTTTTTAAATTGTATTTATTTCCATGATTTTTCAATTCTAGAAAGCACACTTTAAAAATTCCCGTATATATCTAGGTTTTCCAAGATTGTGGGAACCCTTGTTCTTGAAAAAAAAAAAAAAATTTAATTTTGCATTTGATTTTTAGCTGTTTATGCTTGTTTTCTCATATTTTAAATCGTTTTAATATATTTACTAATACTATATTGCATTTACAAATGGTGAAAAACCTGAAAGAAATGAAGAGCCGTTACAGGACCTACTGTACATACACTTGTATGAAAAAAAAAAATTACCTACAATCCAGATCTAGATTTAAAGAAGTATGAGCATCTTATTCTTCAACTAAACATTAGCAACAGTGTATGAGAGTTAAATCACCTCCAAAAGCACCTGCTGTACTCTATCTAGCTGTTTTTAGCACAACAACACGTTCTGTGTGAACGTCCTGATCTCTAACCTGTCCATCAAGTACAACAACACCACCGTTATACCAGCGGTCTGTTTTAACGTGATGCTGTGTTTGCGATGGCAGGCCCGTCTGTGGGGGTTTGGTCACCAAACTGAGGGTCCAGAGACGCCCAACCCATCTGTCCTCAACAAGAGAGAGCGATCAGAGGCCAGGAAGATCTGGGAGAACAAGAACTACGCCATCACACAGGTAAAGCCAGAGATGACAGTGATCATTATATGCCTATATGCATTTCTCATTGTTTTTCTGGGGCTCAAAATGCACAGTTTACCTGGTTACTTACTAAACACTATTAAATATACCAGTGTTGTACCAATAAATGTAGTTGGCACCACCTATTAAAGGCAGGGTATGTGATTTTTCAAAAACACTTTAGAAAACTGATTCGGGCCGAATAGCAAAACAAACGTGTAGCCAATCAGCAATAAGGGGCGTGTCTACTCGTGATGTGGAGGAGAGAGCTTTCAGTGCATGGGACGGACATTAGCCGAGCCGAGCGACAGAAAGATAGAGATGGCGGATAAAAAACAAAAGAGGAAAACGTCTGCGGAAGGATAAGGCAAGAAGTAGGACCCGTGTAAATATCGGATCAGCTTTCCAGCGCTGGAGAGAACTCAAGGAGCGGAGGCCTGCGATCGGACGCCGAGGTTGCTATGTTTCTTCTCAGTAGGTGAGTAACACCGTGTCTACAACAGCTAAAGTCTGCCTACACTGGACGCGATCAAACGACCGTTGAAAACCATTTGAAATTTGTGTCAGCACGTCATAAATAGAACCTGGCAGCAGTTTTCTGTCGGGATTTGTTGAGCCGCGCCGCTTACGTCCGTAGACACGGTGTAACATTGGTTTTGCTTTGTTTCACAGAACTAATCGTTGCCTGGGTTGCGTACGTATGTGTGGGGCGGAGCTATCAAAATAGGGGCAAGACCCTTTTGGGGTAGGGGCGTGTTTGTTTTGGTGATTTCAAATATCAACATTGGCTACCAGAAATCCCTTACTCTGCCTTTAACTGAATATTTCCGAAAGCCTCCAACCATGACTAATGTTTGACATTAATAAATATAATAAAAACAGTAATATGTGACCCTGGAGCACAAAAGCTGTCATAAGTAGCACAGGTATATTTGTAGCAATAGCCAACAATACATTGTATGGGTCAAAATTATGCCAAAAATCATTAGGATATTAAGTAAAGATCATGTTCCATGAAGATATTTTGTAATTTTCCTACTGTAAATATATCAAAACTTCATTTTTGATTAGTAATATGCATTGCTAAGAACTTCATCTGGACAACTTTAAAGGCGATTTTCTCAATATTTAGATTTTTTTGCACCCTCAGATTCCAGATTTTCAAATAGTTGTATCTCGACCAAATATTGTCCTATCCTAACAAAACCATACATCAATGGAAAGCTTATTAATTCAATGTATAAATCTCAATAAAAAAAATAAAAAAAATTACCCTTATGACTGGTTTTGTGGTCCAGGGTCACATATAATGACTGAAATATGAAACTGTATGTTGCTTGCAGAAAACTTTAATCAGGATATGCAGGTACTTTTGAATGGCCCTGAATGTAGAAAAGCATTTGCTGCAGAAGGTGTAGTTTCAGCATCTAGCAGCAGAGGCTAATAGGTTATGCTAACCAACCAAACCAGTTGATATGACCACTTTAACTAGTATTGAGGAAATGGTAATGTGTTTCACTCTTTGACCAGTGAGGGTCACTGCATCACCCATCTATATTTGTTCCATTCTGGTAGAGTTTCTTTGTTTTGTTTGATATGTTTGGCTTGTAATTAATTTGAAAAGCACCAATACCAACAAAATAACACCTCTTTTCAATCAAAGCAGAATGTATGTTCGGTGACATCTGAACACTGTAAAACATTTCCATTTACTTCAAATGAAACATTATTAAAGGGATAGTTCACCCAAAAATGAAAATCCTGTCATCATTTCCTCACCCTCAGGTTGTTCCAAACCTTGTGTTGAACACAAAAGAAGATATTTTGAAGAATATGGGTAACCAAACAGTGGTCCCCATTGACTTCCATAGTATGGAAAAAAAAAAATACTGTGGAAGTAAATTAGGGACCAAAATTTTTTTTCATTCTTTTCCAAAATATCTTATTTTGTGTTCAACAGAAGAAATAAACTTTTACAGAATTTTCATTTTTGGGTGAACTATCCCTTTAAGTATCAAATTGGCTATACAAGTTATTTTAAGTCATATTTTTAAAATCTTGTCTAGTTGAATCTCGTAAAACTTCCAAAAGTTGAAATTGGTTCAATTATATATATATTTTTTTTACATTTAAAACATTTAAGCATTTAGAAGACGCTTTCATCAAAAGCAAAAGCAATTCGTCACAGAGCCATCAATATACATTGTATAATGCTTTTATTCAGCAAAGATGCATTAAATTGACCAAAAGTGAGTGTAAAATTTTTTTTTCAACATTGATAATAATCAGAAATGTTTCTTGAGCAGCAAATCAGCATATTAGAATGATTTCTGAAGATCATGTGACACTGAAGACTGGATGCTGAAAATTAGATGCTGAAAATTCAGCTGCGCATCACAGAAATAAATTACAGTTTAACATATACTCACATAGAAAACAGTTATTTTCAGTTGTAATATTATTTCACAATATTACTGTTTTTACTGCTTTATTTTAATTTCTAAGTGAACTATTTCTTGAACAAAAGGCTGCATACAGTGGGAAAGTGATCTTACATGTGGAATGTGTATATTTAGTGTGTATAAACAGGCTCTCTAGGGCCGGGATTGATTTTGCACTGGTTTAAAAGGGCCTGGACTGTACAGAGCCGCTGAGCCTCACGATCATTGATCTTCTGCCGGGAAAAGCCGCTGTCATCAGCTCTATCCTTCCTTGGGTCAGGGCCTCGGGAGGATAGCTGTTGTTCTTTTCGTTCTGATGTGGAGTCTGCCTGATCGATCTAGTCTCATAGCACAACAAAAGAGCAGCTTCCAGCAGCAGAGATCATGTGTTCACACGATCAGTGAATAAACCTCCATCCTCATCCCTTTATTCATGTCAGGGAGTAATGAGGCACCTTGTGACATTCAAGCTCTGAAACCTAGTGAGCTGCCTCGCTGTATGCTACCTTCATAGGCAACTGTCTTCTAAGAAACATCCGAAGTGACCGAACTGAAATGCTCTACATAGACAGCAACACATGCCACAACATGACGCACTCCGGAGGCTTGACTCACAACTGATACTCAGAATTTAGTTTGGTGAGCTTACATGCTTACAAAGCACCAAAATAGCACATAGTTTTTAAAAAATGTTTGGGGTCATAAAGTTTATTTTGTATTTTTTTATAATGTTTTTGAAAAAAGTCACTTATACGCTCATCAAGTCTGCATTTATTTGATAAAAAATATTAAATATATTACAATTTAAAAGAAGTGTTTTCTATTGTAATATATAGTAAAATGTAATTTATTCCTGTGATGCGCAGCTGTATTTCCAGCATCATTACTCCAGTCTTCAGTGTCACATGATCCTTCAGAAATCATTCTAATATGCTGATTTGCTGCTCAACAAACACTTCTGATTATTGAATTATTGAATATTTTTGTGGGAACTGTGATACATACAACATTGACAAATACAGTAAAAAAGTTCAAAAGAACAGCATTCATTTGAAATTTTGTAACATTACAAATGTCTTTACTGTCACTTATTCAAATGCATCCTTGCTGTATAAAAGTTTTTTTTTATTTATTTTTTTTATAATTTTTGATGCTTCATAGGGTTCTTTGATGAATAGAAAGTTCAAAAGAACAGCATTTACTTGAAATGGAAATCCTTTGTAACATTATAAATGCTTTTATTGTCACTTTTGATCAAGTTAATGCATCCTTGGTTAATTAAAGTATTAACTTTTTACGTTTGAACTTTAGTGTATATTTGAAGGAAACTGATATCTAACATTGTGCTGAATGAAGTTAAGCCATGTTATTCTGTTGACAGGTCACAGGTCCCTTCACAGACGCCTTCCTGTTTAATGCGGCCATCTCTCGGCTCATGGGCCTGACCAACACACTCTCAGTAAGTCATCAACAATCATCAAGAATAATGTGCTTGGAAATCCAAATGATTGATTGAGCTTTCTGAACTTTTTATTGTGTTTTCTGCTCTCTTACCGTAGCAGCCTCGTCTCGGGTGGTTCTGCACAGCGTGGAGTTTGGCATCGCTCTGTGTGATCACCCATGTGTCCACACTTAGCTTCTGAACTCTGGGCAGGTATGACACACACACACGTCCACCTCAGTATGTCCAAATATGAAAATACTGTCATCATTTACTCCTCATGTTCCCAAAGCTGTTATTTGAAGGTAACGGTGGATGGACACTATAAAGCTAGAAAAACGAAAGTGTCTTGTGTGCTAAAACCTCTAGAAGAACCATTTTTGGTTCCACAAAGAACCATTCAATCAAAGGTTCTTTAAAGAACCATCTCTTTCTTAATCTGAAGAAACTTCTTTCGCCACAAAGAACATTTTGTGAAACAGAAAAGTTCTTCAGATGTTAAAGGTTCTTTATGGAACCATTTAGACAAAAAAGGTTCTTCTATGGCATCGTGAAGCACCTTTATTTTTAAGAGTGTAGCTGAAATTGAAGTTGTTATTCACTGAAAAGCTTCCTCTTCACAATTGCTCTGAAATCTTATTCTCGTTTGCATTTATTCAAATACAGTACATGAGGCCGTTCCTGCCAAGTTTGCATTAAACTGATAGGATGCATATATAGTTAATAAGGACTTCTATACTGGACCGGTTTCATGGTGTTTTTGGAACATTAAAAGAAGCAGGTCAGATGGGTGGATGCTAACCTTCAGGGAAACATGTCCATTTAGCAGCTTATCTAATCCTGAAAAAGTCCGTTACACCCTAACATATGCAAGCATGAAGCTTTGCACGTATCACACATACTGTACACAAGCCCCCCTCACTGTTCCCTGTGCTGTCATTTACTCCACACTGCAGCTATTGTTCATGTTCCTGGTGAATATCTGCGCTGTGAATTGATAAGAATACTTGTATTTGTATTTGACCCTGTGACGGGTCCATGAGCAGTGTTGGGGGTAAATCATTGCTAGTAACGCGAGTTACATAATCAGATGACTTTTTCCAAGTACATAGTAAAGTAAACAAAATATCTGAGTTACTTTTTAAATTAAGTAATGCAGGTTACTTTGACATCTCTTCTGTAATGTGTTGAGAGAAATCGAGAGTGAGGTGCAGAGGCTGAGAAACTTCCTTCAGCCCGAGGCCTATTCATTTCACTTTTGGTGTGAAAGAAACTTTACAGTAGGGATGAGCGATATGGGCTTAAAAATATATCACAATATTTCTGGTATTTATTGCGATAACGATATCAATGACGATAATTCAGGGAATCCTGTTTCTTTAGAGAAAAGTATTATCTTTCCTATTTTTACCCCAAATAGGGTGTTGTGAGTAGTAAAATGCATTCAAAATTCGGAATAATTTGTAATATATAATTATTCACGGTATTTAGAAGTGCCCACGATAACAATATCGTGCATATTCATTACCGTGATATATCGCATTACCGAATACCAGCACAAGTCTAGTTGTGAGCATTAACGAGTACACACGTAATGTAAAGACCGTTTAATTCATACTGGAAGCCGGAGGGCGCTCTTGCACAGAAACTCCACATATGCATAGCAGAAGTAATACTACTGACGACGCTCCAGGAAGGTGTGTCAGTTATCGCTGAATAAAACGCACAAAGGAGATAGCGACATTTTAACTGATGAAACTTGAGGAAAATAAACATACGATTGCACAAAATATATGGTTTATCTGTGTTCTTCCATCTTGGGTATTTTTATAAGGAAAGTATATTTATAATGCAATGTTAATCGACATGGCCTCCTCCTCAATTTTACGTCCGCCTTCCGCGATGTCGCTCCGCACCGTCGCACACAGAAATATGTCAACAACTAGACTTTATTGTTATTATCGCGGGAAGACTAATTCTTATTGTGGGGAGAATTTTTACCGCTATATCGCAAATGATAAGATATCGCCCATCCCTACATTACAGCTGCCAAAAATATAACTTTTGGGTTTTTTGCTATTAAAAAACAAATAAGCAAGCCCAGCCCAGGTGATGCAAAAGTAACTTAATGCATTACTTTCCATAAAGAATAACTAAGTAACACAATTAGTTACTTTATGTAGTAACATAATATTATAATGCATTACTTTTACTTTCCCCAACACTGTCCATGATACACTGATGGTGTTTTTTGGGATTGAATGAGTACCATATTCATGTACCACAACATGTATTGATTTCGATGGCAGTGCCATTTACGAATTGGTTTCCTTTTAGTTGAATTTGTATAGTTTTATAGTTGGTCCTGCCTCACAGGAAGATGAATTGTATGTATTGAATTACAATTCAATGAAATTCAACACAGACAACAAAAATATTTGTATATTTTAAAAATGTATTTAATCTTGAATATCGGTGTTGGGGAATGTTACTTTTGGAAAGTAATGCATTACAATATTGCATTACTCTATAAAAAAAGTTACATTACTTTTACTGTTACTTTTATGGAAAGTAATGCATTGCAATACTTTCGCATTACTTTTTGTCACCTGGGCTGGGCTTACTTATTTGTTTTCTTAATAACAAAAAACCCAAAAGTTATATTTTTGGCAGCTGTAAAGGCTAACAACATGGGGAAATGATAGCTGTCAGTCAATAAGTGAGGAAACAAAGTAACATAACTAATTACTAATAACTCAGATATTTTGTTGTAAATTAAAAAGTAATGTGTTACGTTACTAGTTACTTAAAAAAAGTAATTCTGATTACATAACTTGTGTTACTTGTAATGTGTTACCTTCAACACTGATGAAAATTTCTTCTCTGATTTATAGAATGCATTTTTCACAGAAGATTAGACATATTTCGTTAAATGTCACAAAAATTATTTCTGGAAATACCCCATGTGTGTTTTGTGTATGATAACATTTATGGGTGATTTGTTAATTCAGCATTAATTTTGCATCATCAAAACACATTCAGTTCAAGAATAATTATTAATTGGGCATTCCCAGTTCAACTCTGAATAGTGTGGATTGGTACATTCTGATGACAATACAAAATTGCTAGTACGATGCTATTAGAAAAAAAAAGTGACTGAGGATGAAAGTGAATAATTGTGAGCTGGGAGAAAAGTCGTGGAAATACTAGTGGTGAAGGGGAAAAAAGGAAACTCTTGGCCCCTGTTGTCCGTTCCATCACATCCTGCTATTGTCACACACACACACACACACACACTGTGTGTTTGTCCCGTAAGGAAAAATGAACATGCCCACATGCTCTGATAACACTGACTGATGCTGACCAGAAGATGTGTAACTATGTGACCAAACGTTGCTTGTTAAGGATATGTTTGTGTGTGTGTGTGTGTGTGTGTTCTCATGGATTTAGAGGACCTTAATGTTCCACAGAAACAATATAACAGCATGGAGCAACATGAGGATAGTAAATAATGTCAGAACTCATCTCATTTTTGGGTGAACTATTCCTTCTTGTCCCACTTCCTCCTGTACTTATGCACACACGCTAAGGACAAGCGGAAGTGTACATCCTTCCTGAAGGCCATGCTGAGGTCAGACACAGGTTTCTAAATTCGGACGCCTGTTTATGTGCTGGATCATTCTCTGCCTTGTTACAAAACAGTTATTGCTTTTGCTGTCCAGTTTGGTGACATTAGTGGATCTTTAACTCTATAAAGCATACTTTATCATATTTTTAAAGCCTGTAAATGAACAAAACTTTGCTGTAAACAAATCTACTACGTCTTCTGTCATTTGATTGAGGCCTTTTAGCAAAATTGTGCAAATATCCACCTTCAGAATGTGCTTCCCGTGTCTTTTTGCTGTTATATCTTTACTGAATTGTATCAAATAAACATAACTTTTATATTGTTTGTAATATTTCAAGATGAACACATACTGGGCTGAAGCAACTTTTAGCTTTACTTGATTATCCATGCATAGGTTTTAGGAAAAATCATGTTCAAATGTGAGTCTCAAATATGATCATCAGGCTTTTGAGGAATGTGTATTTGTTCATCTCTCAATCATCATTGTATTGCATTGCATTATATGTTTTGATCATTAAAACAAAGCATTTAAATATCACTAAGACATTATTGGGAGATATAGAGTCATAACTGGTATTTATATCATTATGTACTATGTCTGCTATACTGTTTTAAAGATTTCATTGATTTACATTACAAGCTATCAGAATTTCATCTTTTTTGGCTAAATAAATACCTGCAAGTGCTCAAAAATTGCATATTTTTGCTCATTATAAATAATGAATAATGTAATAATAAATAATAATAAATCCTCAATGTATGAGCTCTGTATTCTTACTATATATGAGCCAAAAAAGCCTGATGATGATTAATTTGATTAAGTATTAATAGATTATTGGTGTTCAGACTATGTGACAGTTTCCTGAAACCTCTCTCAGGTTTGTCTCAGGTGAGGAATCCTCTAGGAAGTGTGCTGTCGGGGAAGGGAAGTGTGCTTCAGCAGCCATGGCCTAGTGTGGATCCAGAGTACCTACAAACACCTGACACACTGCAGCTGTCCATACGGGTATGTCACACACACACACACACACACACACACACTGAAAACACCCCAAATACATTTTATTTACAGCATTATTTTGAAGAATGTTGCCTTTGAGGAAATTAAATCCACAGCTGATGTTGGACAAAAACTAAAGTGATAGTTCCCCCAGAAATTAAAATTTGCTGTTAATGCGCTCGGCCTCAAGCCCTTCAAGACATAGGTTACTTTTTTCCTTAAAGATTTTTTTTTTTGCTGAAATTGTGATCCTGGATGATTCATAAAATGCAATGGCTACCACCACTTTAAGAGTAAAAAAAAGCATCACAGGCAACACAAATTAATACCCATCTCTCCTGATGATATATTGAGGTCTTATGAAGTGAAACAATCAGTCTGTGCAAGAAACTGAACATTATTTACAACATTACTACCTGTAATCCAGAGCCTCAGACAAACAGAGAAATGTGATTCTTTTCCAGAAACTGGTTGTTTTGGACCGTTTGTTTCAATGAACTGATTCAAATAACAGATTCACCAGTTATGTAATCATACAATTACATCATGTATACACAATCATATAAAACACCCTATAATGACATGAAATGTGGATGTTGTACACGTCTCATGTAAAACATCCACATAAATAATGTTCAGTTTCTTGCACAGACTGATTGTTCCGCTTCATAAGACCTCAATATATCATCAGGAGCGATTAATTTTGTGTTGCATGATATGCTTTTTGACTCTCAAAGTGACAGCAGGCATTGACTTGCATTGTATGAATCACCAAGGAACACCGTTTCAGCTAAAAATCTATTTTAGAATTCTACTGAAGAAAAAAAGTCACCTTGGATGACCTGAGGGTGAGTAAATGAACAGGAAATTTCTGGGTGAACTATACCTTTAATTTCATTTGTTCCCTGGGACAATGTGAGCGGTGCTTGTTTGCAAAAAAATCACTTCCACAAGTCTAGGCTGTTCTGTGTACTTTACATCTTTACTAAATACTTAGTGTTAGGAGTTGATCTAAATGACTATAGCCTTAAGCATGATCAGTTATTATAGTGATGCAGGATTTAGCAAACACAACCTTCTCTCAAACGAATCGGTATCTCAGTATTTTTGCGGTATTTTCTTGTCATCGGGATGTTTGTATGCAGAATATTCGGTACAGGATGTTCTCTGGGAAAGTGGCAAAGGGAAAGTGTTTACCTCCAATTTAAAAGCCTGTATTTCAGTACAGTCTGTCTGTAATTTGTGCATGTGTGTGAAGGGATTGGCCTCTGAATTTGACGTGACGAGTGAACGATTATTACAGACTTGAACCATCTGGGGCTAAAATCTTCTTTGCATGACTGTCTTTTGAGGACTTGGGCAAATGTGTGTCTCTACTTGCCCTCATGCATCTGTCATTGGTATAAATTAGTACATTTATGCTACCTTCTAATGTCTCGTTTTGTCCAAAATCCAAGACAGCATCACTTGCAGAATTGCATTCTTAATGGAGAAGACAATCCCAGAATCCATTAAAAAAAAGATGACGGATGGGAAATGGTTAGTAAAGTATAGATAAAATGAGTTCATTTTTTGAATGTCTGTGTACTAAAAAATTCTTGAGCTTATATTGTATGGAGCACATAAAAGTATTGTGTTGTTAGCTATTGAAGCCGTTTACAGCATGAATTCTGAGTTTGCATCTCACAATTCTTACTTTTCTCAGTGTTCCGAGTTTAAATCTCATACAGTTTTGAGGTAACATCTCACAATTCTGAGTTCTCAGTTCTAATAAATTCTGAATCACGTAATTCAAAACTAATTAGGTTTGAGTTTTTTGGGATATTTTTTGGAATATTAACCATGAATGTGTGCTTTTTGTCCATGTGAACAAATTGTGAGAAAAAAGTCGGAATTGCAAGACGTAAACTGAGAGTTCCAAGAAAACAAACGTCTGAATTATGATAAACCTGCAATTTTGAGAAAAATTTCATAATTGCAAGATTTAACTCGAAAAAAGAGAGTCAGAATTGTGAGAAAGTCAGAATAGTGGAATAAAATGTCAAGCAGATCCATAGGAGCTTTCATGTCTTTGCTCTATTGCTATAGCTTGACTCCATTGTTATATGTGACCCTGGACCACAAAACTAGTCTTAAGTGTCAATTTGTCAAAATTGAGATTTATACATCATCTGAAAGCTGAATAAATAAGCTTTCCATTGATGTATGGTTTGTTAGGATCGGACAATATTTGGCCGAGATACAACTATTTGAAAATCTGGAATCTGAGGGTGCAAAAAAATCAAAATATTGAGAAAATCATCTTTAAAGTTGTCCAAATGAAGTTCTTAGCAATGCATATTACTAATCAAAAATATGTTTTGATATATTTACGGTAAGAAATTTACAAAATATCTTCATGGAACATGATCTTTACTTAATATCCTAATGATTTTTGGCATAAAAGAAAAATGGATAATTTTGACCCATACAATGTATTGTTGGCTATTGCTACAAATATACCCCAGCGACTTAAGACTGCATTCGTGCTCCAGGGTCACATATGTTCTCATTGGCTGGTTCTGCATTCAGACGATTTTATGAATTTTCTTTTCACCATTTCTGAAATCTGAACCAAGCAGAACAATGTGTAACAATCTACTGTTGCCAGATATTCACCTGAATGCAGTTGATGTCAAACTAGCTCAACTACTGTAAATCAAATTAAGAAAAAGAAAAATGTTAAATTTTCATGTTTTTTGTATTCACCCACTTTTTTTGACACACACAGTACACATCTGGCAACATGAGATAAAGACGTAGCTACCATAACAGTTACAAAGATGAATAAAATCAGGAAATTAATCTCCAAATGGAGATGTTACTTCATACTCGGTTGAAATAGTACAACCCAGAAGGCTTTGCTGCGCCCGCTCTCTGCCAGGCCTCAGGCTGGCACCAGCCTGCTAGTATTTTAGGGAATCCCCTGCTTTGTGCGGGTGGCTGAACTACTTTGGGAGTCATAATAACAGGGATGATTTTCTCCCATGATGCAGTCCAGCTGTCTGGGTGCGTTTCATTTCACCACAGACACACTGAGGAGCAGATGCATCAGAAGACCAGCTTTAGTTTCACACAAACCCACACACAGCAGATGCAGAAGCAAGGTATCCACCCTTAAAGGTTTTGTTTAGTCATCCCAGGATATGGCATAAGCACTTTAACACAGTTTTAAAAACTAAAACTACTGCTGATCAAGAGGAAAACCATTTTACCCAGTAAAATTTTAAACCAGGCAGGAATAAAGCATATTGATTTCTGAAAGCACTTTTCTCAACTTTCAGTTGCAGTGACAGGGTGTCACTTTTGCAAAGCCTTGAGAGTTTAGAAAATAGATTGAGCCTAGATTTTGGTGAAAAAAAATGTTTTGTGTCAGTTTTTTTTTTTTTTAATAAAAAATAAGCAAGCAAAAAAACATCTGGAGACCACAATACAGACATTGAGTTGATGGTGCACATGTAAAATTGTTTTTTTCTTTCAATTTATCTATACTTTTTTATTTATATATATCTAAAATGTGTTTCATACACAACATGCTGCTGTGAGCATGCTGCTGCTGCTGCTGCTGCACATATAACATACATGAATAACCCCCCACAAAGCAGGAGACACAGAAATGAACAATACAAGCCAATATGTGCTTGTTGCTGAGTATAAGGATATAACTGCATCAGCACACATACATGTGCCCACCCACACACATGAAGATTAACAGACAGGAACAGAACAAGACATCCCCCACAAAGTAGATCTATCGACAAGACAAATGTACTGCTGCTGCTCCGAAGAGCCATGTGAACCGCATGTATTACTATCTATGTGCACCTGGGCTACCACGCCGACCGGCTTAACTCTAATCGGACTCTAAACTCTAATCTCAAATTTTCTTTCAATGGTTTTTGGATTGTCTTCTCCATGAAAAGCTCTTTGAAAGTTGGGCCAGTAAGAAAACAACTCTCAACTTCCCACAACATGAGTTTTATCTGACGGACAATCAAATGGGCAAAAAAAAAAAAAAAAATATCCCTAGACTTACTGTGAAGAACTCGAATCTAGAGAACAAACAGGTTCCATAAAATGTCAAAATTTAGTTTGTCATTGTTTTGCATCAGTCAGACTTTTGCCTGTTTTTGGTTCAAAATAACAAAATGTAAAACCACTTGTTTAATTGATTATCTTCAGTTTCTAACCTTTCAGATGTCATCAGTGTTCTCTCTTTTTTTGTCCTCAGATCAATAATAAGGCGTGTGGGAGTGTATCTGTACCTCGTGAAGTGGCTCAGGACGCACAGAAGGTTCAGGAACTGGTGCTGAACAGCCCTCTGGGTGTCCGTCTGCTCTCTGAGACAATCTACTGTTGCCAGATATTCACCTGAATGCAGTTGATGTCAAACTAGCTCAACTACTGTAAATCAAATTAAGAAAAAGAAAAATGTTAAATTTTCATGTTTTTTGTATTCACCCACTTTTTTTGACACACACAGTACACATCTGGCAACATGAGATAAAGACGTAGCTACCATAACAGTTACAAAGATGAATAAAATCAGGAAATTAATCTCCAAATGGAGATGTTACTTCATACTCGGTTGAAATAGTACAACCCAGAAGGCTTTGCTGCGCCCGCTCTCTGCCAGGCCTCAGGCTGGCACCAGCCTGCTAGTATTTTAGGGAATCCCCTGCTTTGTGCGGGTGGCTGAACTACTTTGGGAGTCATAATAACAGGGATGATTTTCTCCCATGATGCAGTCCAGCTGTCTGGGTGCGTTTCATTTCACCACAGACACACTGAGGAGCAGATGCATCAGAAGACCAGCTTTAGTTTCACACAAACCCACACACAGCAGATGCAGAAGGAAGGTATCCACCCTTAAAGGTTTTGTTTAGTCATCCCAGGATATGGCATAAGCACTTTAACACACAGTTTTAAAAACTAAAACTACTGCTGATCAAGAGGAAAACCATTTTACCCAGTAAAATTTTAAACCAGGCAGGAATAAAGCATATTGATTTCTGAAAGCACTTTTCTCAACTTTCAGTTGCAGTGACAGGGTGTCACTTTTGCAAAGCCTTGAGAGTTTAGAAAATAGATTGAGCCTAGATTTTGGTGAAAAAAAATGTTTTGTGTCAGTTTTTTTTTTTTTTAATAAAAAATAAGCAAGCAAAAAAACATCTGGAGACCACAATACAGACATTGAGTTCATGGTGCACATGTAAAATTGTTTCTCTAAACTCTAATCTCAAATTTTCTTTCAATGGTTTTTGGATTGTCTTCTCCATGAAAAGCTCTTTGAAAGTTGGGCCAGTAAGAAAACAACTCTCAACTTCCCACAACATGAGTTTTATCTGACGGACAATCAAATGGGCAAAAAAAAAAAAAAAATCCCTAGACTTACTGTGAAGAACTCGAATCTAGAGAACAAACAGGTTCCATAAAATGTCAAAATTTAGTTTGTCATTGTTTTGCATCAGTCAGACTTTTGCCTGTTTTTGGTTCAAAATAACAAAATGTAAAACCACTTGTTTAATTGATTATCTTCAGTTTCTAACCTTTCAGATGTCATCAGTGTTCTCTCTTTTTTTGTCCTCAGATCAATAATAAGGCGTGTGGGAGTGTATCTGTACCTCGTGAAGTGGCTCAGGACGCACAGAAGGTTCAGGAACTGGTGCTGAACAGCCCTCTGGGTGTCCGTCTGCTCTCTGAGCAGGTCATTAAGAAGGCCATCCTCTCGCCCAGAACGGCCCTCATCTACTTCCTGGAGGACGAATGACATGATGTGCCCTACAGGGGTTCTGATTTCAGAAAGAACCGTACGTGAAAAGACTCTGATATCCACAGAGCCACGTCAGGAAAACAGCTGGTTGAGGATTTTTTGAAAAGGAAGCAAAGAAGGACAATGGTGTACTGAGTAATTTTTTTCAGTTTTACAAGATGTTCTTTTTGAGTTGAAAATGAAAACGGCTTCGCTCTTTGCTGCTAAATAAAGAGGATTTTAGGCGATTTTCAGTTTATGAGATACATTTTTTGTACCCAGCCCCACCTCTCAGCCCTCGTCACCTCAGACTCCAGGCCGGTCTGGCGGTGTTAGTGTTTTGTAGCGAGCTATTTCTGAACGCCCAGTTTTAGCCTGACATTACAACACCTCTGCTCTGACAGACCTGCACTGCCTGAAATGGAGATGTGGAGGTCATGCTGTGCTTTCAGACAACAGTGGGATTCCTGCTGGGTCTCATAACCAGCGTCTCATCAAACACTCACTTACTGTAGCTGACTCACTGTCCTGTATGGAGTCTTTAGTTTTTTAACATCCTGGCTGTGGTGTTAGAGCACGTACACACTGAAGATCACACAATGTCAAACACTGTCAAGCAAATGATTTCAGTGGGGACGCTGCATCACAAGTACACTGAGAAAAATTTTTTTTAGGGTGAGGTAGAAAACAATAACAATTTACACAAAAACAAAATTTGAGAAATTGTTGATGCAACTCTGTGCATCTACGTATTAACCAATAAGAATCACTTCCAACATACTTATTTACACATATACACATTTCTATGCATCAATGCGCATGCGCTTTTACCAGTTTATGCTTTGATAATAAACAAGCAAGTAAAGTTTGGAGTGGATCTTTGGATAAAGGCATCTGCTAAATGAATAAATGCAAATGCAAAGCAGAAATAAAATGGCATCATAAATAGTGTTTTTCAAGCCATTTCATATAATGCACATGCACATTGAAGTCGCGTCAGATTTTTTTTGCCCAAATTGCGAATTGCATGTGACTGAAGCGGTTTATCAAAAAAAACAAAAAAAAAAGTAGGACATAGACTTGATTCTGTGCATCGGTTGCTGAATGGATGGAGGCAGATCTGAATTTGCTTCTTTGAACTTTCTTTCTTTGTTCTGTGGAACATAAAATAAGATATTTTGAGGAAAGTCTTAGTGTTTTTTGTCTGTATGATGGTCAATGGTGACCAAAACTGGTAACAAAAACAGGGGTGAGTAAATAAATGATAACAGAATTTAAATTTTTTTCATAGTAATTCTAGATAATATGTAAAAACACTGTAAAAATGATTTTTCTGTACATAAAAGAAAGATTATTAGAGTATGTTTCCAAAGAAAATGCATTTCAGTCTTTCTACTTAAAAAAAAAAAAAAACCTAATTCAATGTTACTTGATGTTTCTAAGTATTTGTAAGTATTATTTTCTAGCAATTTCTGAGTGAAGAGTTTCAAAGTAATCTGTTTTTTTTTTAAAGTGTACACAATAGGCATAATTATGGAAGCCCGTTTCTGCCACTAAATGAAAAATAAAACAAGGTAATTGCGACTTTTTATCTCACAATTCTGACTTTTCAGAATTGTGTGACACGCAATTGCGAGTTATAAAGTCAAAACTGTGAGTTATAAAGTCACGCAATTCTGACTTTCTTTTTTTCTCGGAATTGGGAGTTTAGGCTATATCTCGCAATTCTGACTTTATAAATCGCAATTCTGAGAAAAAAAGTCACAGTTGTGAGATACGAACTCGCAATTTTGAGAAAAACAGAAAGTCAGAATTGCGTGATATAGCTAAACTCGCAATTCCGATAAAAAAAAGTCATAATTGCGAGTTTATATCTCGCAATTCTGACTTTATAACTCGCAGTTTTGACTTTATAACTAGCAATTCTGTAAAAAAAAAAAAAGTCGTAATTATGAGATATGAACTCGCAATTGTGAGAAAAAAAGAAAGTCAGAATTTCGAGATATAAACTCGCAATTCTTTCTTTAAAACTCGCAATTTTTACTTTATAACTCGCAATTCTGTAAAAAAAAAAGTGGTAATTATGAGATATGAACTGCAATTGTGAGAAAAAAAGAAAATCAGAATTTCGAGATATAAACTCGCAATTGCGAGATATAAACTCGCAATTCTTTCTTTAAAACTCGCAATTTTTACTTTATAACTCGCAATTGCGTGTTATAAAGTCAAATATAAGGTATTGCAAGATATTAACTCACAATTCTGAGAAAAAAAGTCAGAATTGTGAGGTAAAAAGTCGCAATTACCTTGTTTTATTTTTTATTCAGTGGCGGAAATGGGCTTCCATACATAATAGATATGATCAAAAATGTATGTTCAAATTAATCTATAGCAATAAAATGGAATCATAAATTTTGGGTGAACTATCCTTTTAATTTTAAGTTAATGAGCCTGACATCTGAAACCATATTTCCATTTTTAGTGAATTGTCAGGACACCTCATGTGAAACCATAGAACAATTATCTGAAGGTAACGAATAGCTCCCTCTTTTATAAGATTACTGTTAGACCGCTTTAGGAATGCCCATCATTCCCTTTGGAAATGAGAACGGAGAGACTTGAGTCATCACATTTCAACACCAGAGTAATTTGGCCCCATTTTCTCAGTCTCTGCAGCCCAACCCAATGACACAACAGCACACTGACACCGCGCTCGGGTTAGCGCCTCGCTGAATGGGTTTGGACTGTGTTGCTTTATGTGTTGAGTGTCTGACCTTCTCCAAATGCATCAGAGAATATGTTTCTCAGTACTTGAGTGAACAATAAGTTGGGAATGGGCATAAAGGAAGCCTTTCATGTCAAATGAAGTGTTATGCCTTTAGGGTATTGATGTCCTGGGACAGTCGCTGACAGTACCTCTGTTGTTTGGAAACATTTTTTGCCCTGTTACTCAGTAACCACACATAATTCAGTCTGAAATCGATCCCCTCTGCTGTCCCTTATGGCCTTATATAAGTGACTCACTAATAAAACACTGTAGAATAATTTCCCAGAAGTCCCACATTCCTCAAATGTGCTGACTTTAAAAAGAGGAAGGGATTTGTTTTTTGTCCCAGATGACTTGATATTTTTAGAGTATTCATTTCCTGTGTGTTGTGTCTTTTCGTATTGTGTTACTGCATTCACATTAGTGGTCTGTTATATTCTTCTAGTTTCATTTATTAGTTGTGTTTGCTAAAGCAAGCAGCACTATTACTATTTTGAATACTTAAGGTTAAAGAGATAGTACACCCAAAAATGAAAATGCTGTCATTTACTCACCCTCATGTCATTCCAAACCTGTAAGACTTTCTTTGTTCTGTGGAAATATGAAACAAGATATTTTGAGAAACGTCTCACAATGGAAGTCAGTGGTAACCAAAAAGTTCGGTTACCAAGAATCTGAACAAATCCTTATACCTAAGTATTCAACTTTGGCACAACTCTTCGTACAGTTTCTTCAAATCGTGTAACTTGTTAAAGGGAGGTGTGTTATTATTTTTCTAAAGAACCAGATGATTGATTATTACTTGGCAAGCGATAAAACAGGCAAACCAAAATCACCCAAAGTGGAGGAGTCCTAAGAACATGTACTATTGACAATCAGGGATTCAAAATCTAACTTAAACTCATAAATAACACCTTTAAGCACATACTTTTATGTAAAATATGTAAAATATTTAACATTCTGCAGTATTTGTAAGCTATTAAATAATAAAGTATTATAACTGATCATGCAAATTTTCTTTGATTGAAGCACAAAATATTTTTTGCCTGATGGAAAACATGATAATCAGGAAATTCTAAACTTCATATAGATTTTTAAAATCAACTTTTCACTCAAATTTATACTGATACCATAACAGCTCTCAGACTGTTAGAGCCAACTGTTTGTCAATTCTGGTCTACAATAATGCATAACCATTGTCAGCAGCTCTACAGTGGCCCCAAAAAGTATTTGGACACATTTGTTGACACTTACGAATGTCTGAATTTTGTTGCAGATACAAAATATCTAACTAAGTGGAATTTTGTTTCAAGAAAGATAGCAAGGGAACACTGTTCAAGAAAAAACTTTTCTCAAAAAGCTGGGTTCATAAAACAAGTCTCAAAGTGAAGAGAGGTGTGAAACATTGGAACACATTCATATGTGACAAACAACACCCGTGTAAACATGACGGTAACTGATTAAAAATCACTGTCACAGCAGTTAATGAAAAGTCATAAAATGAAGAAGTAGTTTTAACCTTGTGCGGTCTTCGGTCACACACACACATACACACACATACACACACACACACACACACACCTATGAACTGGTGTGACTGTAACACTGCAAATATGTAAAATAAAATCAATAATTCAACTACAATGCAGTAAAAAAGTGGCGCCCCCACACCTTGATGCTCATGACAGGAATAGCATGTATAGTTATCTTTATTGAAGTTAATTAGGTTTAAATCGCCGTCATGCATGGATGAATGATATTTTTGCAATTTTACACATAATAATCCACGATGATCACATTACACAAAACTGAAATTGCACGTCAAAATAACACATTGTCAATATTTTTTGAGACCCCCCAAAATTTCACAAATCACGTTTTCAGGGGAGCCCATGTCTTATTAAGGGGAGCCGAGCTCCCCCTAGCTCCCCCGTAGTTCGCACCCTGCCTGCAAGGCTGATCAGCATGGCGCTGTGATCTTCACGTTAACCACCAAACACGTGTATGATGTGTGTATATAATAGTTTTACATTGTGACGCATTTGAATATTATGCATCGAGTTATGCTTTGAAAGATTTGAAAGCTATAAAGAGGAAAGATTGTCAGTGAATAACTTACATTTTGGTTTGTTCATCACAGAGATGAATGACTTCAAGTATTGCAATATAGCTATAGTGCATGTACTTTTATGAGCCAGGTCTCATGAAAATGCGTATAAATAGTACGCCAAATAAAAACGAAAACTCGTGGTATTGATACGCAAAAATGGACTTTGGCGTGCATATGATACGCATGTGTTTGGCGTGCATATAATACGCAGTTTTCGCGTGCATATGATACGAAATTTGTTGGCGTGCATATGATACGCAGTTTTCGCGTATCCATCGCGTAGCATATACACGCCAAAGTCCATTTTTGCGTATCAATACCACGAGTTTTGGTTTTTATTTGGGGTACTATTTATACGCACTTCCATGAGATCGGGTTGACTTTTATGGTGCTTTTTGAAGCATTGAAAAATTATGAAACATGAATTTTAGGGACTAAACAGTAAATTCACTAATTAAATGAAAACCTTTCATCTAGCCTATGCATTTTTTTTTATCTATCCATTCATTCATAGCCTAAATGATCAGGCTGAATCAGGCTCGTTCTTTTATGATAACACTGGAGTTTTGCTCCAGTCCAACAGACCAAGCTGACTCCTCAAGTAACCTTCTCAAATTAAACGTTAGATGTAAAATTCACTATAATATATAAAATGAAATGCTGGATTATTTCCACATGTCTAGTGGTGAGCAAATTCTCTTCAGTGTAGCCTAGGCTACTTTAATCATGTGAAGTTACAACGCAACCACACGACAGCAGAGAGTCTTTACACGTCTCTTTCAAGCACAAGCTCTCTAAACCCCCAAAAGACTGATCTTGGTTATTTAGTTTAGGGATCCGTGTGAATAACCTGCACACGGACACTGTTTTCCTCTTGGCGCGCTCGTGAACTGCACAGCTGGTCTCGCGCTCTCGCGCGTCTTCATTCACAGCGGGACTCGGCGGGAGTCGCTCAGTTTCTCTCAGTGAGCAGAAGAGTTCACTAAAGGAGCCGTTTAAACTCGCTGTCGTCCACTCTGGAGTAGACTTCGTTAGATGTTAGAGTTTAGGTCGAGTTTCAGTCGATTTAAACGGAGAGCTGCCTCCGAAAGTTACAAGAGCAGTTCTGCTGGTGTACGTTTCTTTTCACTCAGCTGTTAGTTCGTTTCATAGTAGATTTTCCTTCTCTTTGTCGCTGTCTACAGTTAGTTTTATTTACAGGTTGAGAAAATGCCGAGAGGTTTTTCGTCGAAACAGCTTTCCCGTCACGCTTGGCCACTTATTTTCGCGGGTCGGCTATTTTAGTCTGTGTCGTGTGATGTTTGCTGTGTGGAAACCTAACTCTTGACTTGGCTTTTGCAGTTTTGACTGATCTTACTGGTGGCTTTTCACAGGTGAATAAGTTTGGACAGCTGTTCCCCATCAATTTCCCATCTTCAATGGTTTGTCTAAATTTACCGCTGGAGATCCTCCGCTGACAGAAGTCGTTAAAAACTTTCTTTCTGAGTGTTTCAGTTCGTGTTTCCAGTTGCAAACATGGATAAATACGACGATTTGGGACTTGAGGCGAGTAAATTCATCGAGGACTTGAACATGTATGAAGCATCGAAGGACGGCTTATTTCGCGTGAAGAGAGATGCGGGAAACAACCCGGATTTTGAAGAAACCAGAAAAGTTTTTGCCTCAAAGATGACTAAAATACACATACAGAAGCAGCAAGAGGAGATGGCAAGAAACAGTTTGGCAGCAAGGATCAATGGAAGTCATTCAAAAGTGTCCAATAACACATTTTACACCAAAGACAGACCACCCATCAATAGTTGTAGACAGGGTGGTGAAGCAGCAGCCAAACCACCCATCATGTCTGGACCAATGGTTGGCACTGCCAGTGTGACTCCATACATATCTTATGAAGGACAAAAGCATCATTCGGCCAGCTTACCTGATGGATCCAGCAACAGGGCTTATGACATTAAGGAGACTGGTAATGCTGTTAACCCAATACCAGTGCCAGCCCGATCAGCACCCTCTACCAGCCCCCCTGGCACATGGGCATCAAGAAGCGGTTACCCGTCTCAGGCGCCATCGTCTCCTTTCTCAAACAGTTCCTCCTCTTCTAGCTCACCTGGAGCGGGTCAGAATTATTCTCCAGTGTCTCAGGGATTCCCTCAAACAGGGAAGTCTCCCTCTCAGTCGCCCACAGGAACATACAGGGATGCATATCACCAGCCTCAACAGGTTAGCCTTGGTCAGCACTGCCAACCAAACTCTGCCCAGTGGCCTGCCAGTGGACTGACATATCAAAACGGGGGAGCTCATAATATTGGTACCCCCTCCCCTACCCAGGTGACCCAACCTCCATTGTCCCATGGAGGGAAGCAAGGTGAGCCATCCCAACCCAAGAGCTCTGCACCCGGTAACCCGACAGTGCCCGCTTTTACCCATGTTGAGTCGCCCCATGATGAGTCTTCCAGCCATTCTCGGGCGCTCAAGCTGCCATGCCAGACCCTCCATGTACAGACAGATCAGGGGCCATCTGCGGCTGAAATAAAATTAGAAGCTCTAACTGAACGCCTGGAAAAGGAGATGGACGCCCAGCCAAAGGCTGAGTACTTTGGTAAGCACAACGTGATCACTGCCAGTTTTGTGTTTTTATATTTATCTTTTTTACATCTGCAATTGTGTTTAGCAGCTTGCTGATTGAAAAACCCTCTGCCTGTTTCCACTTGACCTTCACTCTATATGTGTGTGGTTCTTGCCACAATGTTGTACATTCAATTGTATGTGAGTGTGCGAAATAACGATGTAGCCTAGATCCCTGTTACCAGTGCTTTTCCAGGCTTTTTCCTTTCCAGAAGCTATTCCTGGACCTGCTTTTTTCTAATCTGTTGTTAATTTCTTTTATTTCATTACATTTCAGTTATCAAAGGCAGACTTTGCTGTTATTTTTTATTTTTTTTATTGAGCTAGACTGTGATCTGTGGGAGTATGTTCAAGCTAATGGATATTTCTCACACTAAGGAAAGTTTCCTCCCTGTCGCATGGTGCCCGCTGAGTATGAAACTTCCCTAAACCAACATTGCCATCTCATTATCATTCACTCTGTGGGCAGTGGACCTGCAAAACTAATCTATATTCATTCACTTTTGTCTCTACACAAGACCTACCAATTGTCTCTGGCAGACGATATTACAAACAAACACTCAAGGTATTTTATTATCTTTCATGCTCAGTGTTGAATTTAGTTTCAGTTTACTTGTTTGGTTACAAGTTTATTGACCTAAGACTAAATGGATTTATGGTTAAAGTGCAGGTATATACTTATGGAGCTCAGAAAGATGGCATATTTAAAGAGGTAGTTCACCCCAAAATTAATATTCTGTCCTTTACTCAACCTCATGTCTTTACTGTATGAGTTTCTTTCTTCTGTGGAACAAAAAAAAAAGAAATCTTTTGGAAGTCAATGGGATCAAAAGTTGTTTAGTTTCCAATATTCTTCAAAATATTTTCTTTTGTATTTCACAGAAGAAAGTAAGTCTTAGAGGTTTGGAATGACGTGAGAGTGAGTAAATCATGACAGAATTTTCTTTTGTGTGTGAACTATCCCTTTACCATGATGCAAAAAGAGTGAATTTCAGCCAGTGTCTTTATAGTTTTGTGTTGGTCAATTTTCACAGTTTTTTGTCCTCAAAGTTTTTTTTTTTCCCTTTGGAAAGCCATATTTTCATATTTTGTCTGAACAAGACAAGGTACTCAACACCATAGGTACTCAAGTACAACCCATCCAATGGTCTGTACTGTGATTATTCACAGCCTCTGCTTCAAATTAAATATGCCATCTATCCTGAGTGAGGTCCATAAACAAGTGTAACACCGTGAAGCCTAAGTAGACTTCTAAAATGCGTAAAGAAAACATGGGTGGTCTCTGTGTGAGAGTCACCACATGACAAAAGGTCACGTAAGAAGGAGCCGAATATCATTTGGAACCTATTAATGAGCCTATGTTCCTAAACTTGTTCAGTATGCCAGCTTTAATGGCTAACAGAAGAAGCTGACAAGTGTTGACATCTGATGTGCTTGTCTTCACAGTTTCCTCTGTGTTCTTGAAAGTGTAGTCTATGATGGTGCATTGAGCAAAGTTTTATTGTTTTCCTTGTCTTAATATTCATACTTGAATATAGTAGAAGGGTGAAAAAAATATCAAAGGGAATCAGTTCACCCATAACTGAATGGATTATAGGTTTTACTGCCATATGGATAAAGTGCATTGAGATATCAGTGCAGAATAGTTCTCAGATATAAAGCGTGATGGTCTAGCAGTCCCTAGTTGCACTTGCTGTTTCCATTGTGCTCTTGTAAATCATTCAGTCTTGCTAAAGGAATTTCCTGCTGGAAAAGCATATAGAGCCATCGTAGAGTGTGTGAACTGTACTTTGGCTTGAGAGTCACCACATGACAAAAGGTCACGTAAGAAGGAGCCGAATATCATTTGGAACCTATTAATGAGCCTATGTTCCTAAACTTGTTCAGTATGCCAGCTTTAATGGCTAACAGAAGAAGCTGACAAGTGTTGACATCTGATGTGCTTGTCTTCACAGTTTCCTCTGTGTTCTTGAAAGTGTAGTCTATGATGGTGCATTGAGCAAAGTTTTATTGTTTTCCTTGTCTTAATATTCATACTTGAATATAGTAGAAGGGTGAAAAAAATATCAAAGGGAATCAGTTCACCCATAACTGAATGGATTATAGGTTTTACTGCCATATGGATAAAGTGCATTGAGATATCAGTGCAGAATAGTTCTCAGATATAAAGCGTGATGGTCTAGCAGTCCCTAGTTGCACTTGCTGTTTCCATTGTGCTCTTGTAAATCATTCAGTCTTGCTAAAGGAATTTCCTGCTGGAAAAGCATATAGAGCCATCGTAGAGTGTGTGAACTGTACTTTGGCTTGACAGTCACTCTCTCTCTCTGATTCATACTAGAACATAGATTGAGTGACAAATGCTGTCTTTGGCCTTGCATGAACTAAACAAATCAAGGATTTTTCGTATACTGAGGAGTGGGTGAATAAAGTACATTGTTTTCATCGTTAACCCCACGCAGTATTCTATTTTTAAGCCTTGAAAACGTCAATTATTCAGGCCATAACAAGTATCTTTTGGACAATAGTAGGACTGCAAAACGATTAATCATGATTAATCGATTCAAAATAAAAGTTTGTTTACATATGTTTGTGTTCTGTGTATATTTATTATGTATATATAAATACACACATACATGTATATATTAAGGAAAAATGTTAAAATATTTATATTTATATACAATATAAATTATATACAAGTGTTTACATACAAAAACATACAATACATACAAATATTTGTTAAAATATATATATATGTGTGTATTTATATTAGGCGTGGAACGGTTCAACTTACTCACAGTTTGGTTTGTATCACGGTTTCGGTATGTTTCGGTATGTGCTATGTTAAGGCAAAAAATATACTGTCAAATAAAAATAACCATATTACAGATGCGTTGTCAGATTTAAGTTGAACCGCGGTCCTAGCGCGTGCCGAACCGTGTGTGGAGAACCGTATGGTTCGATTTTTTTCTGCGAACCGTTCCACCCCTAATTTATATATACATAATAAATATACACCATACACAAACATATAGTATGTAAACATAAACTTTCATTTGCGATTTTACAGTATATATTCTGGTTATATATATTAATGGGAGTTGTGTAAATACCGCCAAAGGACCCTATTCACAAACTGATGACGGTTCCACACTTATTAACATTGTAAATCTAGCAAATATATTTTATCATATATATATATATATAAATTACTCGCTAACAAAGGTTATTCGTCCAATTCAATGCATATTGTACGCATTATTATTATTATTATTTTTGTTAAATAAACAAAACCACTGGTAAATAAAATGCACCTTAGTATCGATATTTTTTGTTTGAGTATCGATACTTTCGATACTCGCGTCAATATCGATATATCAATACTTCGGATCGATACGCCCATCCCTATTTCTAATACAACAGCTGAGAGTGATGGCAAATTTGACATCTTTCTTCTAACCACTGTAAACTATTTTTTTGCCAAGTCATAGAAATGCTTTGTTTTTGTTTGTTTTTTTGCTATTAGATCAAATGAGAATGCTATAAATGATGTTTGTTGTAGATGCCATTCACTGAAAATGTACCCAACTATGATGACATAAGCTTCTGAAAAACGTATTTAAATTTATTAAAAACTTATCAAATTATTAATCAAATCCATATTAATAATACAGCGTGATTAAAAAATTATCCCTAAATAATATAATATTAGACTTTATACTAGACTGCTGCACGTCTGGTGGTTATTTACCACCATGTAGTGCATTAAAATTGTGCAGTACATAACTAGCTGTGGATTACCCCTAATTTATGTGCTATTGAAAAGTTAATTGATGACCAAACTATTCTGTTTACATTCATCAGGGAAGACCAAGTTTAGGCACTGAAGGATGTTTCGACATCCACCTGTGTCCTGTTGATGCGTTCTGGATGCTGAGTTGGCAGTAAATGGCAGAGTAAGCCATGCGGGTGTTTATAGTCTCAGTCTGACAGCTGCTGCACCGCCGGGATGTTAAGGAATGTCTGCATTTTACAAAGTAGCTAAACGAGGACAAAGAGACGGTAATAAATTACAAGACTCTTTAGTGAAGCCTAATGGCGGTTTTGCCTCTGCTGACATCCAAATGGTTGGCGTCCCCCTTGTCTGGAGTCGGTTATGCTTGGCCTCTCCCTGCTGCTGTGTTTTGTTTTGGAAGAGACAGTGGGTGAGATGTGAGTCTGGGTTGGAGGGCGGGAGGGAGTCCCGCCTTGTGCACACAGACATACCAACAGCAGACATTCATGCTTTGTGCCCTGCGCTCTTTTGATGAAGGATTCCTTAATCTGCCTGTCGACTAGATGGCTTTATCTTAATTGTCGTCTAGGATTCTTGGCTTCCTGTCCCTTAGCTCTCGGGTTCATGTCCTGCTCTCTTGAATGGCTGTATGCTGTTTTCAGGTTCACCGCTATTGACAGCATCTGGAACATGCTCAATTACCACAGAAAATCATTTTGATCTGTCTAACAGTTTGGAAAATCTGCAGCAGCTCATATTTGATCAAATAAGCTTCTATTAATTCTAAGGCTGCAACTAACCTTTTTTTAATTGATTAATCTATTGATTAATTTTCTCTAGTTAGTCTATTAATCTAACATTTCCCCCCTGATAGATCTATTGATTATTTTATGATTTGCCCTGAATAATCCTTTGGTTAACTTACCAATAACCATAACTTCTGGCATTTATCTTTCTACATTTTATTCAAAAAATGTGGCTATGTTATTATAGTGTTGTTTTTTTTAATTCATTTTTATTTTTTGTATTTTCCTTTTTTTCCGTTGTTTGACATTTTAATTACTTATGTTTCTTTAAATACGTCTATGTCATTTTTATTTAATATATTTTTTTTTGTTTTGTCAGTACATTGAGTTAAACTAAAGTTTTTTAATGTTAAGTTAAAATGTATTTTATTTAAAGTAACAAAAATGTTTAGTTTTTTATAGGTTTATTTTTAGTTAACTATAATAACCCTGGGGTGCATTTCCCAAAAGCATTGTTAGTTAACTATGGTGGTAAGTTCCATTGAACTCTATTGGTAACGACGAAACTTGCGAACTTAGTTGCTTTTGGGAAACGCACACCACAAATTTTATGATATCCGTTCTGTTATGCAGTTTTCATGCTTGTAAAAAACAAAATGCTATATAAACGCAACTGTGGGACTTACATCCGTATTCTAATGCTGAGTAAACACAACCTATTTTCTGCTGTGAATAGTGCTGCCGAGTATGATTTACTTCAGTGCCTAGTGCCGAATGTAATCGGAAATGCACTTTATTTATTTGAAAATGTTGCTTACGCCATCTTAGAGCATAACCACAACGTAAATCTACATTGTTTAGTTTCATAAACAAACAGCTTACAACTTGCAAATGCGCTGGAAAGTGGCGTTGCAATGCTAGCCATTAGTATCTGCTCTATGGAGTCTTCGTTGAGATTTTGTGTGAAACATGACATATAAGCAGGCAACAACAACTCATTGGCTCCCAGCTAAAGATTTCCTATAATTTTGATTGTTGGGTTCGAGATTTTTGTGATGAATCACGAATTCCTAGCATGCGATGCATTGACGGAAATCATAATGTCAACATGTCATTCTGACTAGGGCTGGGCATTATAGCCAAAAAATTTATCAACGATATAATGTTTCATATCGTTCGGTATCAAAATATCTCCTTTTGAATTGGACTTTGAGCTTTGTAACTTTGCAGATCTTTTTTATGCTTAAACAGCAACATTACAGACTAACTAAAGTTGAAAAAGTGAAAAAGCATAATAGGACCCCTTTTAAGTTTTAGTAATTTTGTTGTGTTTGACATTTTAATTACTTATGTTTCTTTAAATACGTCTATGTCATTTTACAAAACAGCATCATGTATTTATGCATTGCTTAATCCAAAGAGCCGAAGCGCCATTCGCTCAGATTGCATTTAAAAACATATAAGACGCAGTGAAAAGGAATAAACGTCACAAATTTGTGGAGGTTTCTCCCTGACGCACACCTAACATTCAAATGCAAATGTTTATTTTAAATTCGACTAATATTCATTCTTTATTCTTATTATTTAATCTCCTCATCACAGGCAGGCACAGCACTCAATTCAGCATGTGTTTGTGTGTGCTGTCTGCATCACTCATAGCACGTGCCTATATCGTGCGCTATATCGAATATTTTTTCTATCGTTATCGAAGAAGGCGTACCGTCGATAAATATCGATACCGTTGTATCGCCCAGGCCTAATTCTGACCCTAATTAATTCTTACATACAAAAATATTTTTAAATGTTAAATTGTTTTGAATCCAGACTCAGTTTAAAAGTGCTACAACATGGTGTTTAAATTAATCGCTTCAAACACTTTTTGTAAAGCAGATGTGGGTCTGATTGTGTTTGTGTAGAAAGTCTGACTGTGCTTGGCGCGTTTGGATCAGGCTTTGCTGAGTGGGCAGAACTTGTTAGCATGATGTTTGCTGAATACCAGATGAAACAGAGGCTCTTTTGTGTGGGGCCAGCGCTGGCTAAGAGCAGACCTCTGTCTGTTTAACGCTGTTATCTCAGCTCATGCTTGCTTAAATGTTCTCCTTGCGTATGCCACGTAGACCAGCCTGAACCAACAGAGCTGGACAAAGAGCCTCTTGTGCTCTCAGCTCACCTTCCTAACAGACAGTCTTGTGATTTCACTTCAGCTGTGCAGTTATCTTAAGCTCATCTTAATGTAATGTTCTCTTAAGGTCATAGGGTCTGCTTGTTTACCATACCATACCATATGTGTATGTGTTTGTTTGTTTGTTTGTGTGTGTGTTTGTGTTTGTGTGTGTGTGTGTGTGTATCTGTGTAAGATCTGTATACATAACGTCTGCTTGTTTACCATACCATACCATATGTGTATGTGTTTGTTTGTTTGTTTGTGTGTGTGTTTGTGTTTGTGTGTGTGTATCTGTGTAAGATCTGTATACATAATATATGTATATATATCCGTGCATATATAAGATCTGTAAAGTCACAAAGATTAAAGTCTCTAACCCAAAGAGATATTCTTTCTAAAAGTTAAGACTCATCCATGCCTTCCTAAAACGCCTCATTCAAACATGCCCCCACAAATCTACGTCACTGTGTTAGACGAATTGCATAAAGAAAGGAGGCATAACTTTTATTCTCACTGTAGTATTGTTGCCGCCGCTGCCGTGGAGACGCTGTGTGTTTCCAAATACTGTATGGTAAGGGGCGTAACATTTCTGTCACATGCTTGAGGTATTCGGCCAATCACAATGCACCGGATAGCTGGCCAATCAGAGCACACTGCGCTTTTCAGAACGATGAGCTTTGTAAAAATATTTTTTTTGTTTTTACCTTAAACCACGTAAAAACATTGCATTACACCAAATACACAAAATAATGTTCTTTTGAACAACGTCATATGACCCCTTTAAACATACTACAGTGTAAAACATTTTTCGAAGTTGCAAATAGTGCAAGATTGTTGGAATAAATTTTACAAGAAAATTTCAGCCTTTAAAATTTCATGTTTAATTCATTTTGTTGCTTGACGTTTCATTATATTTATTTGTGAAATATACTAATCATTTTTGAGAGGGAATAGTTTGAAAGTAAATGCTACTCAGTGTATTTCACTGTGGTTTATCATGCTTTAACTAGGAGTTGCACCAGTTTTCCAGTTGAGAAGTTAAAAATAAAGGGAACAAAGCTAGACAGATTACTGACTTGTCAAGTAGTTAAAAACATTTAAAATCTAATGTACTTACAACTTTGTATGATTTTAATATCAATTGCATTATTACAATTAAGTTACATTATCAGTCAAAAGATTTGACAAACATGACGGTTTCTTATGATCTTTTTTTAATAAAAATTTCGAAATTGAAATCTTGAAATTATTTTTGTAGACAAATATAATATGTGCCTTTTGCATTTTATTTTTGTTTAAAATGTTTGCTTTTGTTTTTTAAATCTTTTTATGAGTGAAGGAAACTGATAGTCAAAGAAGATCAGTCAAAAGAACACAAATCCCTCAATCAATACTGTTTAAAAAGTATCCCAGGTAGGGTTGCCAAACCTGCAGTTTTCCCATGAAATTGAGCTACTTTTATGGGTTGATTATGGGATTTGGCTAGTCTTGGTTTATTTTTGATTGGCCAATGGGCTAGTTTTGTTTCGCAGACTTGGTAACCCTGATCCCGGTATGCACCTCATGAAGCTTGTTTGAAAGAGTGAATCAAATGTGCAGAGCTGTGGTCTAGATAAGAAATACAACATTTTAGTTTAACGTAATTCCAATACCTCTATTTGTAATTACATAACTCCCAATATCTCCAATATCAATATCAGTGCTTCACACTGACTGTCCAGTCAGAACAAACATTATTGTGGTTAGTGTCACAACACAGCTGACCTCTGCACTGATGCTCAGACGCCTCTTCAGCATTGCCTTCCCTCTTACACACTCTTTCATTAAGTTCTTCTTACCTATATAGAATGAAATTGAAAGTGTGATCTGGTTTGTTTTTTTGCTCTTTTGCAGGCAGCTGTGTGAAGTGCAACAAGGCTGTGTATGGAGCGAGTCAGGCGTGTCAGGCCATGGGCAACCTGTACCATGACAGCTGCTTCACCTGCAGCGCTTGCAGTAAGTGTGTGTGTCATACAAACTCACTCAAGATATAAGCTCGCTGTCATACGGAAGTAAACACGGGGGCTGCTGAAGTAATCGTTTACACATTCATTTATAAGCTGATGTGCCACCGAAGTCAGCGAATTCGTGAGCAAAGATAAGAAGACACAGAGCAAAATAATGTGTTTTTTTGAACATTAAAGCATGTCAACATATTCTGTTACACCAAATACACAAAATAATGATCTTTAAAAAAGCATCATATGACCCCTTTAAATATTTAAGATAGGACCCCATAAGTTTAGCTTGTATAGAGCTGTCACTGCAATAGTTATAAGTTCAACACCTCTGCGTCTCTCCACTGACTACATCCACAACTGTCTGTCATATTCACCGAGTGATCATACCAGCATATAAAATCTTTGGAGTGACTCCTGTCAGTGCAGAATTATGACGAATGTCCATCTAGTGTGATGTAAATGTCGCATGAATTCCGATATGACCGTTCAGACTGCGGTCGCATTGCAAATCATCTGACCTGAATCGGATTTAGGACCACATATGGAAGTGGCCCAAATCAGAATCGTAAAGATAAGATTCAATGTGGTTTGTGTCATGAAAAAAAAAAGGATTTGTTTAATGCTTTTAAAAGAAGTCTCTTCTGCTCACTAGGCTTGCCGCGATAGACGGTGCTGAAGGTGATACCGGTGTTAAGCTGCAACACCGGTTATGTCACACCCGCCCCCACGGTGATACCGGTATTACCGGTGTTGTCACACGTCGATTAACCGGTGGGAAAATTTCCTCACCGTCACAACCCTACTGCTCACCAGGGCTGCATTTATTTGATCAAAAATACAGTAAAACAGTGATATTGTGAAATATTATTACAATTTAAAGTAACTGATTTATATTTGTATTTATATTTTTATGTCTATTGTTTCAGCTGTTATAATGGAATCTTTTGTCCCTGTTTGTTGCTAATATGTATGTGCACAGATTTATGTTTGACGGTCAAATTTGAAGCTGTAGGTCTGGTCTGTGTTGGATGTCAGGCTTCATCTCAGTTTGTCTGTGTTTTGTAAATGATTTAGCTTGTGGTTCGGGCGTATATGTGTGTGTTCGGAGCATATAGGCTGACAGGCAACAGCACTGGGTCTGACTGAACTAAACTAAACAGAGCCCATGCACTGCGGTGAAGTTCAGATAAACCTTCATTCCATGCATTCATCCAGTCTTGTTGCCTCACTCTTTATTTAGCTCCGCTCTGGCCCCTGGGACTGGCAGTTATTTGAAGGAAAATGAGCATTCCTGAGCTTCTCCTCTGCATGACTGCCTCTGACCCACAGCGTCGCTCTCCGCAACGGCTCTTTAGTTCTCTGTGTGTGTCCAGAGTCTTGTTATGAGCGCAGTAAACGTGTACGTGTGTACCTCCACATGTTTACACGGATTACGAGACTAAAGATAGTGAGAATGCACAGCGCATAGTTGCGCAGGAGAGAGCGGTTGCCCGCTAGAGAGGAATGCGGGGAGCGTGTGAGTTAGGTGGGCTTACGGGTCCGATGAGCAGATGGAGGAATGTCTGATGTGTTTGGTCAGCTGGAGCCAGAGAGTGAATGAGAGAAACAGGTGTTTGATCTCCTGGGTCAGAGTGCAGTACGTAAATGAAGACACGAATGCTTGGCCAATGCATTGCAAGTGCACAGTCCCTCTGTACATACATACCAACACAGTAACGAAAAAGGATTTCGCTTCAGCTGTAGGACTCTATAAAATCTGTTTAATTTTTTACCAAATTCATTTTTTTTTACTAAGTTCTGTTTTTTCATTTTTAAATATTAGAATTATTATTATTATGCTGGGTTCTATTATATTTTGTTAAAATTAAATTTAGTAGTCAAAAAGCATGTCTAATTAATTGAAATCATGAAACTTATACAGTTTAACAACAAATAAATTTTGTTCCCCAAATTCTGTTGTATTTTCTCAAATTCTATGTTTCCTTTCTTTTTTTTTTTTACTATGGATTCCATTTTAATGTGTTAATTAAATTTTAATAATCAAAAACATGTCTAATCATTTGAGATCAGGAAACTTTAACAATTTGATTATCGATTTATTAAAATTAAAACAGAAGAAAAACTGTAATATTCCTTATTAAGAATGTTTTAATAATTTTATTACTACTATTTTTGTTATTGCATTTAGAAATACGTTATGCTATTATTCTGTATTCACAATTTCTTCAAGTTGACTCAAACTTTTATTTTGACAGGTTGTCGTAAAGACCTTTTCTTGTGTTCCTGTGTGTGTGTATATGATGGTAGTTGTTTTTTTTTATTAAATAAATTTCATTTTTATGACTAAATTCTGCGATTCGGTCCATGTTAGAAATCATAGAGCCCTACAAATGTCTGTGCCTTTAAAGGGGTCCTATTATGCTTTTTCACTTTTTGAATTTTAGTCAGTGTGTAGTGTGTATGTTTGGGCATAAAAAAGATCTTCAAACTTACAAATCTCAAAGTCCACTCCAAAGGGAGATATTTAGTTTTTAAAAAATCCCTTTTCAAGAACTACAACGAACGGCTCGTTTGGACTACAGCGTTTGTTTTCCGGGTTTTGTGATATCACAAAGCGGCCCATTAGAACATCATTAAAATAATTCCCGCCTACAGAAATCCGATTTATGAGACTACAGTGTTTCCCATACATTGAGTGTGGGTGTTTTTATATCACTATATTTCTGACAGAAAATTGGATGCCATTTTCATTTAATCTTGCATGTAATGTCTAAAAGAAAGCAGTGTTTTTTTTGAGCGGAGTGCTGCTTTGTGTACAGATGTTACCAGGGAAACCTTGATCTCTACCACACCAACAGTGCCTCCTGCTGGCAGATAATGAGTTTGCATATATATGCCGCCTGGGAAACACTGGACTATGGTATAAATAAATTCAACTGTATAACAGTTTCACTGCAATTCATGTTATAATGTTAGAATTAAATAACAATAAAAATAATACATATGCACTTATCTGTACATAGTAAATGCAGTTATTTTAAGCGATAGTTGACATCCTATCTAAAACGTGATTTAGCCACAAAAAACAACAATAACGTTACCACTCTCATATGTCTTGCAATATCTGTGCGTGCAAAGGTTCTGCGCGATCCTCTTGTTCAATATTCTCTGGGTCTGAATCCGGCTCAAATTGATATGGCAATATTGACGCCATCCTTAACTAAACTTGCTGCTTTGGCAAGGGGCGGGGCAGTACTGAAACACCGTCTAAGCTGTTCGCCAATCACAACGCACTGGGACAGCTAACCAATCACATCACATTTCGTTTTTCGGAAGCCGGGCGTTCATCAAACCTGGAACTAATCGAGCTGTTTGTGCCAGACTGGGGAGAAAGGTGTTGTAATAATGTAAATTATGTAAAAAATTAAGCGTTTTTCGAACCACCAAGCATGAGAGCATGTTCTAGTACACCCCCAAAACAAATTCAAGACATTGTAAAAGAGCATAATAGGACCCCTTTAAAGTTATTCCAACTGTTTTAACTTGCTCAAGATTCAAGAACATTTTAGTTCCCCTCACTCCAATTAAATCTTTTCAATTTTATGATTTTCAGAACAGAACAGGAATGAAATCTGTTGGTGTAAAACAAACATAAATTCATTTATTATAAAATGGCAAGCCTAAACAAATTTATTTGAAGCAAAAAATATGCAATACAAATAAAATTGGGCTCATGTTCCTCTTTAATTTTGGAAAAATTCAAATATGTTTGCTTTGTGCATGTTTTGAATGCTTGATGTTAATTGTACTATGTAAGTCATGGAAAGTTTCAGAAAAAATGAAACGTATATTCCAGAAAATACAGTAAATAGACACCAAAATGGATAAATGTTGGGCTGTAATTTGGCCATAGTTTTAGCCATCAGATACTGAAGACACTTTGTAAATGATTTATTCTACAGTATAGACTAGTGATGGTAAGATTCACTGATTTGCATCGGTGCAAAGTTAACGACGCGATGCATCAATTTAAAAAATGTTGGCATTTGTATCATGATGCATCGCTTCTAACATATTTTGCATTGGTAAAAACTATATATAATTTTTAGTAGATGCACTATATTTTTATTATCTAGAAAGTGACCAATAATTTGTCACCAATATTTGTGTATTATGTAGATAGATTTCTCCTCTCTAAACGGTTTCTCAAGCGCGTTCTCTCATCACCACTGCTGCTACGTGAATGTGACGTATCGCAACACTACGGAGACCGAGGCATGTCCTGAGAGTCACATATAGATTGCCATGGCTGTCTGTCTGAACCAAAGAAATAAAAGCCAACTATCTGTACCATATTGAATTGCATAGCATCATATTTTTTTCTATTGCATTGAATCGCATTGTGTTAAATCTAATTGAAATCGGATCGCACTGCATCATAATAGTGGTGAATCGTATTGCATCGCGTCGGTTTTGCACAGCTGCTTCATATGTATCTTTAATGTATTGTATCGTTGGCTATGCATCGATATGCGTATCGCATTGCCCTCAATTATGGAGATGCGCATCCTTAGTATAGATGTCTTCTGTGATTGTAAGTCCACAACTCAAACTGTCAGCGAGCTCAAAACTACAGTGTCCTAGTTTTTGCGTGTCACTCAAGTTGCTTAATATAATTTATTCCAAATAAAAAATAAAAAATAAATTTTTATGTTGCAGATTGAGCTGGATCAATGCTCTATGCTCAAACTGATCTCTCAGTTATATCCTACAGAAGAATTCTTGCTGTGTTTAGATCGGAGGGCTTCGTCAAGCAGAGAGACTTAGAAATAGCATCATAGACTACACAAACGGCCCATATAAGGGAAAGTGTGAAGGAAAACATCGCAAAGCCCCCATAATACTTAAAATGTCAACAGGCCGAGAAGAAATGCTTTGATTTCTGGCTTCTTTTTGGACACGCTTCATGGACTTCAGAAAGTTGTGCAGGAAATGGCATAGTCTGCTGCACTAACTAGTGCAAGGGAAGTATTTTACATTTCAAACTACCTGCTTTGAACATCAGATGAGTCTTTGTATGTCTTTACTGAACACAAGCTCATAGAGAGTAACCCAAAAGTCACTGACTCTACCACTCCCAAACTCTTTGTCTCCTCTGGACAATCAAGATTTGCCGCCTTGAACTCAATTTGGCTTGTTTTGTGGCTTCTCTGTGAAGGCGGAGACGCCAGCAGTGGTTTGTGTGGAGGGACAGAAGATCATTGTTCTGGAGCTGTTAGGAGGGCAGCTTTGTACGTGACCCAGTCCTAATGCACTCAGTATCAGGCCCACCAGGGATTCCCTGACATTTAAGTGCTGTACAGAGGTTTTTCAGCTGAAATTGGATGGTATGGTGTCTTGGTAATCCTGTATCCTCCAATGTATTTATAGGTACAGTGGCCTTAAAAACGCCAATGAATTAGATAACAAAATAACAAAGCAATGGCATCTTTGGTTATCTGAACAATAGGGGTTGAACGACTTCTGTCGACTTTTTTAAATGAACAAATAAGCCTGAACCTGGAGCTGAGACTCAAACACCTTGTGTACAGCTATGGCATATGACACAGCGCTGCCCACATGGCTATTGCTCCTATAACAGCTCATTTTTATCAGAACGGCAATTAACTTACTTCTACAATAAGCTGTTTAAAACGTGCATTCTCCCGTTCAATTTCGAGCATCCAGTAATATAATCACACATGTCTTGTGGAGCGCTTTCAGAGTATGCATTTATTTGGCATTTTAACTGTTTGGAAACTGAGTGTAAATATGGAAGTCCTTCAAAGATTTCTTATCCTGTTGCACCCTCTATAGGACCAGCGACTAGTCGACGTCAAGCTTAAAGTGTCATGGCAGAGCATTAAAGTCGATTAGTTGGTGCAACCCCTACTGAACAATTAGTTAAATTAGTTTGTCTTAAAGGGTTAGTTGCCTCAAAAATGGAAATGCTGTCATCTTTTGCTCACTCTCATGTCATTCCCAACCTATAGGACTTTTTTGCAGAACATTAAAGAAGATATTAAAAGAATGTTGAGAGGTCCAAACAACATTGGACTCCATTGACTTTCATTGTATAGACGCAAACACACAAAAACTTTTTCATTTTCATTTTTTCAAAATGTCTTTGGTGATCCACAGAAGAAAGAAAATCATGCAGGCTTGGAACGGACTGTTTGACAGAACGCAATGGAAAAGAACAGATCACAGAGATAATTTACAAGTATTTTCAAGTTTAAACATCCTTAAGAACATTCAAGATCAGCCATGTCTTATAAAGGACATATTTATAAAGTCATTTTCATTTGAATTGAATTTGGAGGGAATGTTTTAAAGAATGTGATCACACTATTTCTCACATAACGTTCTTAAAGAGATAATTTGCTTAAAGCACACATAATGTGGTATGTACCAAATTAAACAGAAGTGAGTGGCTGAATTACATGATAAATCAGACGGCTGAATTCCAGTCTGCATTGCTCACATTTGGTGAACATCATTGAGATGCATGTAGCTAAAGCTCTTGAGGTGCAAAATGATCCATATGCTTCACTTTCAGTAAAATATGGGCATTCATTAGTCCGGTGTCCTCCCATGAGGAAGACACGTGGGAGGGCTTTTATTTTCTTTCTGAGGAGACATTGGATTCAGAATGGATTGTTTCTTAGAAATCCTGTGTTTTTGTCTCTGCAGAATAAAGCTGAAGTTAAACTGGAGAATAATGTTTAGAGCAGTTTCTCTGTATGAATTCCAGTCTGCATTGCTCACATTTGGTGAACATCATTGAGATGCATGTAGCTAAAGCTCTTGAGGTGCAAAATGATACATATGCTTCACTTTCAGTAAAATATGGCTATTCATTAGTCCGGTGTCCTCCCATGAGGAAGACATGTGGGAGGGCTTTTATTTTCTTTCTGAGGAGACATTGGATTCAGAATGGATTGTTTCTTAGAAATCCTGTGTTTTTGTCTCTGCAGAATAAAGCTGAAGTTAAACTGGAGAATAATGTTTAGAGCAGTTTCTCTGTACAGTCATAAATCTGTCATCACATTCCTCTCAATTCCCAAAAGCACTCATTCATTAGCTGCCATCGTTCAAAAATCTAGTTCAGTGAATCTGTAAGTATATCATAGTTTTTTGAACACATTAACTACCATAGAAACTACTGTTTGAAGGCATCAGATTTGTTTAAATTAGATGTTTTTATTAGTGCTGTCAAACAATTAATCGCGATTAATCGCATCCAAAATAAAAGTTTTTATTTGCATAATATATCTGTGTGTGCTGTCTATATTTATTATGTATATATAAATACACACACATACAGTATATATTTTGAAAATATTTGCATTTATTTACATGTATATATTTATATTCAAAACTTTTATTTTGGATGCGATTAATCGCGATTAATCATTTGACAGCACTAGTTTTTATTGTAGCTTATGTTTTTTTTTTTGTGGATTTGTGTGCTTGCTGATTTTTGAATCCCCTGTAAGTCTCAGACATCCTCTCATGAGTAATAGTGAGTGTGTGAAAAGTCTCTGTATTTACTCTCATCTCTCTGGAGAAAGATGAACTCATTCCTTTGGTCCACATCTCCCAGCATTCCCTGGGACTAACATCTGTTTCCTGGCAACAAACTGATCTTTGCCTGTGAGCTTTTAACCCAGAAGAATGTCTTGTCATTTTCTCACATACTGCCGATTGTCTATTGCAGACTTCCACGCTGACCAGGCTTAATAATGTAATTGTTGGTCTTGGAAAGAAGAAAAAATCCTAAAAAAAAAAAAAAATTAAGTAGCACAATATAGTTTTCAACATTGCTAATAATCAGAAATGTTTCTTGAGCATCAAATCAGCATATTAGGATGATTTCTGAAGGATCATGTGACTCTGAAGGCTGGAGTAATGGCCATCACAGAAATAAATTAGATTTTAAAGACCTCTGTTTTAACATTTAAATGGCACCTATTATGCCCTATTATGCCTTTTTACAAGATTTAATATAAGTCTTAATTGTCCCCAGGATGTGTCTGTAAAGTTTCAGCTCAAAATACCCTACAGATCATTTATTGCATCATTTTGAAAATACCTATTTTGAGTAGAAGCAGAAACACTGCTTTTTTTCGTGCATGTCTCTTTAAATGCAAATGAGCTGCTGTTCCCCGCCCCCTTTTCCAGAACAGGGCTGTGCCTTTACAGCTCGTTCCTCAGATACTCTGCTAAATAACATCTGTTTGGTTTTGATTATCATGTCTATCGCGCTGAATGCGTATTAAACCATATTAGTTTAACCTTTTGATATACGGTTTTCTGAGCGCACACGTACAGAAAACGCCTGTCCCACGGCATGCGAGTACTAAACTAAGTTCTCTTTCATGTCTTATTGCGCTTAAACTGTCAAATACGCACAAGTTTGTTAAAAACACATGAGTTACAAAAACAGTCGGTTATGTCTGTGAAGGTAAACAGCTGGGAAAGAAATTGCATGTTTATATTAGATCTGTGTGGTAGCAACGTAATATACAGTAAATAAATCAATAAATCTACTGCTCTCTGGTTTTCTGGGAGGCTGGGACAACAATTTTCTGTGCTCGTCAGTGCAGCCAAAGCACAATGGCGGTGCCGTGGGTGAAAACATGCAAATTAATTGGCGGTAATATTATAATAAGATCCTCTATCTACTGAATGTTACTGGGGGAGCGAAATCTGAGCGGCTCGTTTTTTCACTAGCTTGCAGAGAAAGGCTTACCAAAAAAAATTTACAGAGTTAATCATTTTCACGTTTTCTGGGTTGGTAGATGCACTGGGGACCTGATTATAGCACTTAAAGGGTTAGTTCACCCAAAAATTAAAATTAGGCTGTGTTTTACTCACCCCCAAGGCATCCTAGGTGTATATGACTTTCTTCTTTCAGATGAATCCAGTCGGAGTTATATTAAAAATTGTCCTGGCTATTCCAAGCTCTATCATTGCAGTCAGCGGGTGTTGCAGTGCTTCAGTCCAAAAGAAGTGAAATAAAAAGCGCCCATCCATAAAACAAAGTGTCTCAAACGGCTCCGGGGGGTGAACAAATGCCTCCTGTAGCGAATCGATGCGTTTTTGTAAGAAAAATAACCATATTTAAAAAGTAATAATCAATTTAATCTAGCTTGCGCTCACTGTTGTAAACGGAAGCAGTTCCGGGCGGATGACGTATGAGGTCGGTTTCAGTTTGTTTTCTATTCTATTCTATTTTATCAGTTTAAATGCTTCAGTTTGTTTTGATATTATATTATGTTAGGCCTATATTATAAACTTGATAAATAATTGACCTTGTTTTTTAATGGAGTCTCTTATGCTCATCAAGGATGTATTTATTTGATCGAAAATACAGAAAAAAAACAGTAATATTGTGAAACATTATTGCAATTTCTAATATTGGTTTCCTATTTTAATATACTTTAAAATATAATTTATTCCCGTGAAGCAAAGCAGAATTTTACAGCATTTATTCAAAATAGAAATCTTTTCTAAAAAGTCAAGTATTTACTGTCACTTTTTATCCATTTAACACATTCTTGCTGAATAAAAGTATTAATTTCTTAAAATAAAATAAAAATTACTGACCACAAACTTTTGAATAGTAGTGTATATTGTAACACAAAATTTATATTTTGAATAAACACTGTTGTTTTTAACTTTTTATTTATCAAAGAATCCTGAAAAAATATCACAGGTCCCAAAAAATATTAACTGTTTCCAACATTGATTATAAATCAGCATATTAGAATGATTTGTGAAGGATCATGTGACACTGAAGACTGGAGTAATAATGCTGAAAATTGCTTTGCTTCATAGGAAAATTTTTTTATTTTAAAGTATATTAAAATAGAAAACTTTAATTTTAAATTGCAATAATATTTCACAATATTATTTTGTGAAATAATATTCAGTTTACTATCACTTTTTATCCATTTAACACATTCTTGCTGAATAAAAGTATTCATTTCTTAAAAAAACAAGAAAAAAATTACTGACCACAAACTTTTGAATAGTAGTGTATATTGTAACACAAAATTTCTATTTTGAATAAACACTGTTCTTTTTAACTTTTTATTTATCAAAGAAGCCTGAAAAAATATCACAGGTCCCAAAAAATATTAACTGTTTCCAACATTGATTATAAATCAGCATATTAGAATGATTTGTGAAGGATCATGTGACACTGAAGACTGGAGTAATAATGCTGAAAATTGCTTTGCTTCATAGGAAAATTTTTTTATTTTAAAGTATATTAAAATAGAAAACTTTAATTTTAAATTGCAATAATATTTCACAATATTATTTTGTGAAATAATATTCAGTATTTTTATCAAATAGATACAGCCTTGATGAGCATAAGAAACTTCTTTAATAAACATTATTGATCCCAAACTTTTGAATGGCAGTGTATTATACTGTAAAAAAAAAAAAA
>NW_015642871.1:1317-1655 GCF_001515625.1 Sinocyclocheilus rhinocerous | reverse complement strand
TCATATAAACTACTCCAATTGACCTATCGGTAAGCCCCACCCCCCTTAGTTACTGTTGCTGATTCGGACAAACAAACGGAGTTGCTCACTGTCTTACAATGACAGCTGTCAGAGAAAACCTTCTTCCGAGGTGTTTCTGATAAATTTGGGACACATATGGACCTTCAAGTGGGACTTAAATATGCCATGGAGGGATATATAAAAGATATTAAAATAAATATGTAAAAATACAGATCACAATGCAAATGGGAGAATTATGTTACGGTCGTCACGATCGCAGTGACAACATCCTGGATCAACACCATTCATATACTGCAGAGTAAGATTAAATTAATTTA
>NW_015642871.1:0-1230 GCF_001515625.1 Sinocyclocheilus rhinocerous | reverse complement strand
TTATGCCATGCTCATAGCTTCTCTAGTTTTGACTCTATTGTCCCCACAGTGGTTGATGAGATAATCAGGCTGTCTAATTCCTCTACTAGTCTTCTTGATCCTGCACCTACCTCTTTACTGAAGAATTGCTTGCCTGCTTTGTCACTACCCATCACTCACTTTATTAATACGTCAATGTCATCTGGAACTGTACCATCAAAGCTTAAGATTGCTGCTGTTACTCCAGTTCTTCAAAAGCTCGAACCTTCTTCCCTAAGTAGCTATAGGCCTATTTCAAACTTATCTTTTCTCTCTAAGATATTAGAAAAAGTTGTTGCCTCCCAGTTACAGGCCTTTTTAACAGCACACAACCTCTACGAGCCCTTCCAGTCTGGCTTCGTCCATTACACAGTACTGAAACAGCCCTGGTTAAGGTTCTTAACGATCTTCTCTTAGCTTCTGATTCTGGTGCTCTCAGCACTCTCCTTCTGTTAGACCTCGGCTCAGCTTTTGACACTGTTTGTCATGAGATACTCCTCTCATGGCTTTCAGCAATTGGAATTACTGGCACAGCCCTTGAATGGTTTTCCTCCTATTTGACCGGGAGGCAACAATTTGTTATAAACCAGAAACACAAATCATCTACCAAATCCATCAGTTCTGGTGTACTTATATACCAGAAACACAAATCATCTACCAAATCCATCAGTTCTGATGTAACTCAAGGTTCTGTTTTGGGTCCTCTCCTCTTTAACATTTATATGCTACCAATTGGACAAATAATCAAACGCTATGGGTTTAACTTCCACTGTTACGCAGATGACATTCAAATTTATTTTAGCGCACCTTGCACCTCAGTGTTTCCTCCGCCTGCATTAACAAATTGCATCAAGGAACTCAAGCTTTGGCTGGAGGCAAATTACCTTAAATTTAACTCTGATAAAACTGAGGTAATTCTGATTGGCTCTAAAACTGTAGTATCTAAGCTCTCTTGTCAACTGATGGATCTGGATGGTGATCTGATTATGCCCTCCACTAAAGTTCGCAATCTTGGTGTTCTCATTGATTCCACTCTTTCATTCAATGATCACATTGGTAAAGTAGTAAAGACGGCTTTTTTCCACCTACGTAATATCTCTCGTATTCGATCTTCTCTCAGTCAGCAGGATGCTGAAACTGTTACACATGCCTTTGTCACATCTCAAGTAGATTACTGTAATTCACTTCTTTATGGCCTGTCAGCTAATAATA
>NW_015642870.1:0-580 GCF_001515625.1 Sinocyclocheilus rhinocerous | reverse complement strand
CGCCTCCGCTCTATTGCTATGACTCTTCAGGATTATAGCGCGTTCGCAGTGATTTGCTGGTCTGCGGGAGATTTCATGCGTGAGGTAAGCTGTCCGCAAAGCGCTCACCCAAGCGGAAACATGCGCTGTTGCTGTCAGATCTCGATTGCCGAAACTCGACTAAATCATATGAAAAAAAAACATCATAACTGTATAGTTTCCGTATACTTGTGTAGCTTACAATTAAAGTACTTTTCCTTCCCCTACCCCTCCGCCTACCCCTTCCCCTTGTCCCTTGAAACAGAGTGTCAAGGGGTAGGGGTGAAAATATTCCCCTAAGAATTGGGACACCACTACTATACGTCACACGTCATCATACGTCGTCTAGCTCCTACAATACACACACCTATACTGGTGTGCTGGTGTGTGCATTAGAGCTTTTAATTACCATTCTATATTAATGCGTTGCTTACTGACACACACACACACACACATACATATACATATATATATACATATACATATATATATACATATATATATATCGGAGATCGCCCAGCTCACACATCCAGGAGAAAATAAACTTGTCAACGCTGCCCCA
>NW_015642869.1:6916-7348 GCF_001515625.1 Sinocyclocheilus rhinocerous | reverse complement strand
TATCACTGTAATTATTGTTATAGTTTAAGTTAGTTTTGCCATTTCATTATAGTTATTGCTACAGTTATTGTTGAAGTTATTGTAGTTTTGTTATAGCTATCATTATACTTATTATAATTTTAGTAGTAGTTATACTAGGTATCACTATAGTTATCATTATCGTTGTGGTTTCATTATAGTTATTGTTATAGTTATCGTAATAGTTATCATTATATTTACCATTATAGTTATTGCTATAGTTTTTTATAGTTATCGATATAGTTATTGTTGTGGTTTCATTATAGTTATTTTTATAGATATAGTTATCGTTATAGTTATCATTATACATCCTGTTATAGTTATTACTATAGTTATCATAGTTATTGCTATAGTTATCATTGTGGTTTCATTATAGCTATTGTTATAGCTATAGTGATTGTTATAGTTTTAATT
>NW_015642869.1:3627-5107 GCF_001515625.1 Sinocyclocheilus rhinocerous | reverse complement strand
TGACTAAAAATCACTCAAAACTCAAAACACAGCGACACTTCAGATGTGATAACGAAAACCTCCTGCAGCGTTTCAGATGAGTCATTTACCGTTTGAGTCCTTTTTATTCATATGAATCATCTCTGAGGTGTTGTGTTTGTTCCCAGGAGGCTTTGCGCACCACAGAAACGGCTCTGGCTATGAACAGGTACATCGGTTCGGCGGTGCTGCCTCTGCTGACCCGCTGCGCTCCTCACTTCTCCGGCACAGAGCATCACGCCGCGCTCATCGACTCCACGCTCTACACCGTCTACCGCCTGTCCAAGGGCTGTTCGCTCACCAAAGCCCAGCGCGACGCCATTGAGGAGTGTCTGCTGGCCATCTGCAAGTGAGAACAGCTGCTCGTTATCATACAGTAATGAGCTCCTGATCACCCTGTCAGCCGCTTAACTGCACTTGAATGAATTTAAGGCCCCTTCACAGCAAGAACGATAACTGTAGCGATAACGGCAATGAAGTCCACGGCAATAACGTCACAGAGGAACGATATTGTTGCAGTCCCATTCAGAGCGATCTTTTCCAGCTGATGTACGACAAAAACATTGCAAGCCAATCAAAATATTTCATGCTTCTTTATCAAAGCTGCTGCGAGCTTATAGTAAACACAACATTATGATCCGCTTGTGTGGACGCTAATGTATCGTTATAATTGTCATAGTTTTGTTATAGTTATCACTGTAATTATTGTTATAGTTTAAGTTAGTTTTGCCATTTCTAAACCGTTATAGTTATCGCTATAGTCATCGTTGTAGTTATAATTATCGTTACAGTTATCGCTATATTCATTGTTATAGTTAGAATTATCGTTATAATGGTCGTTATAGTTATCGCTATAGTCATCATTATAGTTATCACTGTAGCACAGGATATAGTTATCATTATAGTCATCGTTGTAGTTATAATTATCGTGATAGTCATCACTATAGATATTGTTATAGTTATCGTTATAGTCATCATTATAGTTATAATTATCGTTATAGTTATCACTATAGTCATCATTATAGTTATCACTGTAGCTCTGGTTATAGTTATCTCTATAGTCATCGTTGTAGTTATAATTATCATTTTAGTTAACACTATATTTATTGTTATAGTTATCGTTATAATGGCCGTTATAGTTATCGCTATAGTCATCATTATAGTTATCACTGTAGCTCGGGTTATAGTTATCTCTATAGTCATCGTAGTTATAATTATCGTTATAGTTATCGCTATAGTCATCGTTATAGTTATAATTATCGTTATTATTTATCGCTATAATGGTCGTTATAGTTATCGCTATAGTCATCATTATAGTTATCGTTATCACTGTAGCTCGGGTTATAGTTATCGCTATAATCATCGTTGTAGTTATAATTATCATTATAGTAATCGCTATAGTCATCGTTATATTTTATAGTTATCATTATAGTTATCGCTATAATGGTCGATATTGATATCG
>NW_015642869.1:0-2081 GCF_001515625.1 Sinocyclocheilus rhinocerous | reverse complement strand
ATTACTGTTGATAATTTGTTTTTAAACTATGGAAAAACTGATAAATTATGTCAAATTACATAGAAAAACAACCAACTTTCAGGTTAATCGCCATGTATTTAAGGTTTTAATGAGTTATTTTATAAAACTGCTCTGTCCATCTACAGTAATTTACTTTTAAAGTACAGTTTTTCCATGTACAATAACTAAGAAATAATTTATAAAAATGCAGTAAGCACATATTTTTAAAAAAGGTTTGTATATTTACAGGATTAATCCTTCTTTTTACAGAAACAATTTCACAACTTCAACCAGTCTCTGTAAATATGGAATCCCGTTATCATCATGGAATAAAAAAATAAAAAAGGTAATTGTGACTTTTTATTTCACAAATTAGAAATTTTTGTCTTTTATATCTCACAATTCAGACACTGTTTCTTGCAATTCTGACTTTTTTTTTTACATCTCGCAATTCAGTTTCGTTGTTTTCGTCATGAAATACAAAATAAAAAAAATTCCAAATTAATTTCAGTGTTTTATCTCATAATTCTGACTTTATATCTCAGAATTCTGAGTTTATATCTCGCAATTCAGACTTTCTTCTGAAAAGAAGTTTCTGTCACTAAATAAAAAAAAGGGTATTTGCATCTTTTCATCTCACATTTCTGACTTTATTTCTCGCAACTGCAAGAATATATCTTGCAGAAACTGAACTGCGAGATATAAATTCAGAATTGCGATGAAAAAATATGCTTATACTAAACAGAACGTTATTGTGTGTTGGTACGGAGGCTACTATAGTTATCATTATAGTTATTGTTATAGTTATCGCTATAATTATCGTTATAGTTATCGCTATAGTCATCATTATAGTTATCACTGTAGCTCTGGTTATAGTTATCTCTATAGTCATCGTTGTAGTTATAATTATCATTTTAGTTAACACTATATTTATTGTTATAGTTATCGTTATAATGGCCGTTATAGTTATCGCTATAGTCATCATTATAGTTATCACTGTAGCTCGGGTTATAGTTATCTCTATAGTCATCGTAGTTATAATTATCGTTATAGTTATCGCTATAGTCATCGTTATAGTTATAATTATCGTTATTATTTATCGCTATAATGGTCGTTATAGTTATCGCTATAGTCATCATTATAGTTATAGTTATCACTGTAGCTCGGGTTATAGTTATCGCTATAATCATCGTTGTAGTTATAATTATCATTATAGTAATCGCTATAGTCATCGTTATATTTTATAGTTATCATTATAGTTATCGCTATAATGGTCGATATTGATATCGCTACGTTATAGTTATCGCTATAGTCATCATTATAGTTATCACTGTAGCTCGGGTTATAGTTATCACTATAGTCATCATTGTAGTTATAATTATCGTGATAGTTATCTCTATAATGGTCATTATAGTCATCATTATAGTTATCACTGTAGCTCAGGTTATATTTATCGCTATAGTCATTGTTGTAGTTATATGTATCGTTATAGTTATCGCTATAGTTATCGTTATAGTCATCATTATAGTTATGGTTATAGTTATCACTGTAGGTATTGTTATAGTTATCGCTATAGATATCGTTATAGTTATCGCTATAGTCATCATTATAGTTATCGTTATAGTCATCATTATAGTTATCGTTATAGTCATCATTAACGTTATCGTTATAGTTTTCACTGTAGGTATCGCTATAGTCATCATTATAGTTATGGTTATAGTTATATAATGCTGGTTTTAAGTGGTTAATAGGCCAGTAATAGAGCAGTATTGTCCGTCTGACAGCGGTTTGTGTGTGGACTGGAGTCAGATCTCGTCCGTGTTTTGTGTTGTGTTCAGGTACCTCAGACCCTCCATGCTCCAGCATCTGCTGCGCCGGCTGGTGTTTGACGTGCCGTTGTTGTCTGAATACTGTAAGATGCCTCTGAAGGTAAACACGTCTCACGATTACGTGACAGAGATTGTTTATACTTTGACTATATCTTCCGTTGCTCTGTAGTTTCACTCCACCCCTTCAGTTTGAGCCACGCCCACATTCATCATGCCATTTGACTCAGACGCCTCCCCTTATTTTAGCTCCGC
>NW_015642868.1:831222-838518 GCF_001515625.1 Sinocyclocheilus rhinocerous | reverse complement strand
CTCTCATTCTGACGGCACCCATTGACTGCAGAGGATCCATTGGTGTAATGCTAAATTTCTCTAAATCTGTTCCGATGAAGAAATTAACTTGTCTACATCTTGGATGGCCTGAAGGTGAGTGCATTTTCAGCAAACTGTCATTTTTGGGTGAACTATTCCTTTAAACTAAAAACAACTTCCTGAAAATAAAATTATGGTGTTTCAAGTACTTATATAATGATCTTATTTTACACAGAGACTTTTTTTGCTTTTGAAACTGAAAGATGGCCGATCAGCTGCAGAAACTTGTTTCACAGAAGAAGGATGTCGTCGAGACCATCATGGAAGTGTTTGAGCAGGGCGCGGAAGTGGTGGCTAGCATCGCTGGAGATCTGTTCCCCGTGTTCTCCATCGCAGCTCCGATCGTGAAGCTGGCGCTGGATAACGTGGAAAGCAAAGAGGCCGAGTACATGAAGGAGCAGTTCCAGAAAGTGCGAGATCGCCTGGAAGTCGTTTCTGAAGAAGTCCAGCAGATAAACCAGGAGATCAAAAAGAGCGGCATAGATGAAACCTACTTCTCCGTGGAAGAGAACCTGACCAACCAATTCCGCAAATTCACGTCCTGAATGAATGCGAAACCTAAATTCAGAGAGGTCAGAAAGAAAACGTTCCTGGAGCACTTCAACAGGACAGGGGGTGATAAAAACCTGCACACTCTTTATAACGCCGTAACCGGAGATAACTTCTCAGGAGAGTCTGTGCTGGAAATCACTCTGAATTATGAGCAGAAGAGCCGCAGAGTGGTGGAGGAGTTTTGCGCTACACTCAAGAAACTGTTCTGCGTCGGTTTGATCGCCTTACTGGGACACGCAGCATTGAAAGGCAATGACGATGAGGAGAAGCTGCTTCAAGATTGGAGCGAGAAGATGAAAGTGGTGCGTAACATTTCCGTCACACGCTTGAGGTATTCGGCCAATCACAACGCATTGGATAGCTGGCCAATCACAGCACACCTCGGTTTTTCAGACCGATGAGCTTTGTAAAAATCGACGAAAGGCGGGGCATAGAGGAGAAACAATAATGTATAGTATGTGGAAAATAATGTGTTTTTTGAACCTTAAACCGCATAAACACATTTCATTACACCAAATACACAAAATAATGTTCTTTTTAGCAGCATCATATGACCCCTTTAACATGCTGAAATTACAATCATGGTGTTTCAAGTATTATTTCTTGTAATTTCTTATGTAATGATCTAATTTTAAACAGAGACATTTTTGCTGTTGAAACTGAAAGATGGCCGAGCAGCTGCAGGAACTTGTTGCACAGAAGAAGGATGTTGTCGAAACAGTCATGGAAGTGTTTGAGCAGGGCGCAGAAGTGGTGGCCAGCATTGCTGGAGATCTGTTCCCCGTGTTCTCCATCGCAGCTCCGATCGTGAAGCTGGCGCTGGATAACGTGGAAAGCAAAGAGGCCGAGTACATGAAGGAGCAGTTCCAGAAAGTGCGAGATCGCCTGGAAGTCGTTTCTGAAGAAGTCCAGCAGATAAACCAGGAGATCAAGAAGAGCGGCGTAGATGCCACCTATTTCTCCGTGGAGGAGAACCTGACCAACCAATTCCGCAAATTCATGGACGTCCTGAATGCGAAACCTAAATTCAGAGAGGTCAGAAAGAAAACGTTCCTGGAGCACTTCAACAGGACAGGGGGTGATAAAAACCTGCACACTCTTTATAACGCCGTAACCGGAGATAACTTCTCAGGAGAGTCTGTGCTGGAAATCACTCTGAATTATGAGCAGAAGAGCCGCAGAGTGGTGGAGGAGTTTTGCGCTACACTCAAGAAACTGTTCTGCGTCGGTTTGATCGCCTTACTGGGACACGCAGCATTGAAAGGCAATGACGATGAGGAGAAGCTGCTTCAAGATTGGAGCGAGAAGATGAAAGTGGTGCAGGATAAAATGAATGTCGTGATTGAAGACTGCATCAACAGTTTTCCGACGCAGGCCGAGCTGGACGCCAAACACATAGTGAGAGACCAAAGCGACAAAAGCAACCAGCAACTGGCCGACTTGCTGGTAGAGCACCTGAAAAAGAAGTATGACTGGGTTTGCTGGTCAGTCCGCGTCTTTAACTCTCCCACCGGCCTGTTCACCAGCAAGAAAGACTTCCACAGTTTGACGGGAAAGAGTCGCTTTCAGGTGCCATCGTCAGATGACAAGCTAAACGTTGTGGTCTCCTACAGCGCCTCGCCTGAACCCGTCGATAAAGCCCGGATACAGAGCCTGATTTCAGAGCAGAAGAAGATCACGATGACGCCATTGGCTGAACTGCTTTTTGAGACAATCCCTGTCTGTGTGGTTCACACAATCAAGACCTCATGCAAAGATCTGGGCTTCTCCAGCAGCTTCTCTGACGAGCTGCACTTCTTTGAGGAGTTCAAGAGCTTCTGTGTCTTTCTTCATTCTGCTTAAACAAGGAGGAGAAATAGAAAGATTAACAGCTAAGCAGATGTTGTAGGATGATATTCGATTAAACCACTATAATTAGACTGCTTAGCCTCTCTAAGGTTTTGACTTGTGACCAAAATCAACTATTGTACTAGGGCTGCACGATAAATCGCATGCGATATTAACAACGGCTCTGTGTAGTTAATGCTGCTCAATGTGAAAGCACGCAGGTGATGGTGATTTACCGCTGATTACAGAACCGGTTTTTCTGACAAGATGCGCGTTAAATATCGCATGCGATTAATCGTGCAGCCCTATATTGTACTCTACAATCTTTCTTTTTTCATCTTTTTTCCTAGGATTTCCTTAATCTCTGCTTGTTTTAAAGCTGTAAATGAACACTTCAATATATCAAATTTGTGTTTTTAATATACCAAGTGTTTTGTACTCGCTTATTAGTGTATTTGATGGGCGATGGTAGGGTTTTAGAGACTAGGCTGGTAAAATAGGTAGTCTCGTTGGCGTCGATATAGCCTTGTGGGCAGCGTGCCGTCATACAGCGCCATTGCGCTTCGGGCGTCCCACGTTCGAATCCTGACTCGAGGATCTTTCCCGAACCTGCCCCTCTCCTCTCTCTCTCTCTCCCACTTCGGTTTCTGTCATGTCTGATCTGTCCTATCACAATAAAGGCAAAAATAAATCTTAAAAAAAAAGAAAAAGGTAGTCTCAGACGGCTCGCCAACAAGACCGTCCACGTTCACTGATTGTATGCAAAATGTTTGCACAGTTGTGTTTAAAAGTTGTAAGGAAGAGCTAATTGCTAGATTTGACAAAGTTTTCCAAGTTTTTAACATCATATAACATCACATTTTTGACAGAAAATACCTTCTAGGTATTTAGATATTCTCAAGCAAAACTGAATATTTATATATATATATATTAGTGCTGTCAAACGATTAATCGCATCCAAAATAAACATTTTTGTTTACATAATATATGTGTACTTTGTATATTTATTACGTATATATAAATACAAACACATGCATGTATATATTTAAGAAAAATATGTTATGTTTATATATTAACTATATTTATATATAATATAAAATATAATAATAGATATATAAATGTACTGTATATACATGTAAATATTTTCAAAATATATACTGAATGTGTGTGTATTTATATATACATAATAAATATACACAGTACACATACATATATTATGTAAACAAAAACATTTATTTTGGATGCGATTAATCGCGATTAATCGTTTGACAGCACTAAATATAAATATATATATATATATATATATATATTAAGTTCTTACCTTAATATATGCATGAAGTAAGGAGTAAGAATAAACAAATAATAAAACAAATAAAATTTATTAAAGAACAAAGCATAGAAAAAAAGATAAAAAAATTGTGACAGAGAACTTGAAGAAGGAACTTGAGTTTGTCTGAATTTTTTATACTTTTCATATTTGGATGGACTTCTGATTACAGCGTATGCACACATTTTTCAACTGTCAACTGTTTGTAAACTGTTTTTCCAACTTAGCAAGAGTTGCTGCACCATTTTTTTCTGCCATTTTTTTTCACTAATCTATTATTGTCCTCCCCTAAGCGGCAAGTCAAAACAACACATTACCAGACAGTCGGGTCTCTTTCTGTCTAAGTAAGCCGTTCTTGGCTGTAATTGACAAGTGAACCAGACTGTCTGGTGAAGTTACTCCAGAACGAATTTCACTACCATTAAAGGTTTAGACAAAAACCTGCACAAGTAACCACTATAGATTCTGACTGAGCACAGAGTACTCTGTTGTTCGTAAACTAAATACATGTATTTAGCAAGGATGCATTGAGCTGATTAAAACTGACAGTTAAGACATTTATAATGTTAAAACGATTTCTATTTCAAATAAATATTCATCAAAGAATCAACACTGGTAATGTTTCTTGAGCAGCAAATCAGAATATTAGAATTATTTCTGAAGGATCATGTGACAGTGGAGTAATGATACTGAAAATTCAGCTTTGCATCGCAACATTTTAAAATATATTCAAATAGAAAACAGTTATTTTAAATTGTAATAATATTTTACAATATCACTATTTTACTGTATTTTTGATCAAATAAATGCAGCCTTGGTGAACCGAAGAGATTTCTAAAAGTCTACTGGCTTTTGATCATCCAAGTTGACATGAAATCAAAATTTATTTCACCATAATGGATGATTCCAAATGAAACTATAAAAAATCTGTCTATCAAATGTATCATAGCAAAAAGCATCTGAATTGTGTTGAGAACAAAGTTATTGCTGAATGAAGAAGTATGCAGCCTACATTTTCTCTTGAAATTGTTTAATAAACAAACAATTCATAAATCAGTCTAACGTTTTTTTGTATATATGTTTATGTGTCTGTGTGTGTTTAACATCATCACTGTTCAAGTTCTCATGGTAGAGATACAGAATCCCCTACCACCACATTATTGGATTTGGACACTTCAAAGATTCTGTTACAGACTGTTTCAGATGAAATCTGATAACTTGAGCTCTCAGTGAAAACATTTTCACACATGATCTCCTCTGCACGTCTTTGGAAGGCAGGACTGTACTGATATTACTCAAACGTTCTGCTAAGAGTTTGTTCTAATAAACTTCAGCAAAGTGTTTTGGAGATAATATAAGCCTTAAAGTCTTGCATAGAATGTTCAGCATTAAAAATGTGACCAATAGAGTCATCATGACATTTGCATATATATGCATACTGAATAGTGATTGGTATTGTCTTCCCTGCATACTATTTATAGCCATCCTTACACTGTACACTGACTGTGTTGATTCTCGTGTGCAGCTGACTAATGATATGAAACGATATGGCATTTCATTTACACAGAGCCAAGGCTGAAATGCAAGCTTACTGAAAATGTCAGCACTATTCTTTTGCTGCCTTGTAAGCATTGATATTTCCTTCATAAAATAACAATCCAATTATCGCATCGGTTGTTATATATGGTGCAATCTATACATAATTTTTTCCACTGTGGAATTCTACCAAATGCATTTTTAGACAACAAACTAGTCGTTGCTGGACAGTTGTGATTTTGTACGTCCTCCTTTCAACTCCATGTAGAAATAGATTTACTGTGAAACACCCATCAAACCCTGTAATTATGCACAGGAGCCACAAACGGATCTATTATTATCTCAGGATTTGTCCCACCCTACAACAGTGGTCAAACACAAACTTAGAATAGAAAACGAAAATGCCAGTGCTTTACATTTAAAAGCAAAGACAACAATATTATAACTGAGCACTACAGATTCATATGTATCACTGGGGGAAAAAATCATAAAAACAAGACAAAATGTACTGTATAAGAAGGAATGAATTTTTTATAGGTGTTTTACCTGTATTTTGAATTTTGCATGACGGAAATGTCTGTAAAACTACCAGTACAATTATTTATTTATTTGCAGTGTATATAGCAAATGATTTTTGAAGTTGTAAATTAAATCAGGATTATTGAAGTAGGATTTACAAGAAAAAATATTTCAGTCTTTCTGCTTAAAAAAAAAAGTTTAATATGTGCTATTTGCCATTTCTTTATAAATAGAGTAGTCAACATTTGAAGTGTATCAAAAAAGTTAATCAAAGTTGTCCAAAGACAAGAACGGGTATTGTTTTGGTTTTAGGACAACTTTAGGATCCACTTCAAATGTTGACTACTGTAATTGTGAAATTTACTAGCAATTTCTGAGTGAAAATAGTTTCTTTCCACATCAGTTTTTTTCCCAGTGTATTTGGGAAAATGTTCTGAAGTACATTATAAATTGTAGAATGATGATTGCAAAGCAAATTATGGCAAAACATAAGCTATAAATTAATTTAACACATTTACACCTTAAAATGACTTTAAAAACAGAAAGAGAACTTTAATCAAGGCAATAATTATGATAATCTTCATCTTTGATGTTAGCTATTATGCACATTAAAGTCTCATTCAAAGGACGATGCCCCTTCAGTATTGCACAACTGCTTCACCGGTCACTGAGGAAGAAATCTGTGGCGTTTTGGTACTTTCCACAGCCAGCAGCTTCTCATCACTGCATCTGGGTAGAGTAAATACTGCAGCAGCTGTGCCTTGTGTCAGTAGTATATTACAGCCAAACGCCTTCGCTTATGTCACAGCCCAGCAAAACCACATCTGACAGGACAAAAGCTATGAAGACACTTTCAAAATCAATTAATTCAATCCATTTCCTTTGCAGCGAACCAACTTACAGTTGGAAAAGTGCAACTAAAACACACCAACAAACCATGATTTGCCACTTACAATTGCTTGCCAGAAACAAGTCATTAAACCTCTTCACTGACAAATCTGAAACAACTCCATAGCACTCTGAGTCTGTACTTGACTCTCAATTGATTTCAGTGGAGTTTAACATTAGCATGTTGCTAAGCTATCATTATATACTCCAGTAAGCATAAAAATACATAGCTCACACACAAATATTGGGCAGTTTATAGGACTGAACTGTTATCTGTCCTTTTTAGTACAGAATGGAATGTAAATATAATCAACATTACAATTCTCTTACCCTGTTTGGATTTCACCCCAGCTAGCAGGAACGTACATTAACAGGCTAGCGTTCTGGCAAGGTTCTCTCAAAGTTATGAACAGTAACGTTAATAGAATGTTCATTCAAAGTTGTCTGGTGTTTAATGATATCAAAGTGGTTGCACAAAAATGTAATTTATACATTGTGACATGGAATGTTTTTTCTGAAACATTTTAGTTGGGTCTACCCTGTTGAAAAAACAGCATATGCTGGTTAGGGTATGTTTTGACGCTGGG
>NW_015642868.1:828031-830264 GCF_001515625.1 Sinocyclocheilus rhinocerous | reverse complement strand
CAAAGGACCATCATAAACCAGCAAAGGACCAGCTTAAACCAGCATCCCAGCGTCAAAACATACCTAACCAGCATATGCTGGTTTTTTCAACAAGGTAATGTTTTCTAAATGTTACTAGCTTTGGATGATTCAGAGAACATTCAAAAGTAAAGTTTTCATAATGTTTGCAAAATTATCAAATTAATGTTTTCTCTAATGTCCAATAGCCAAGAGGACGAAAAACATAAATCATTAAAAAAATTAATTTTTGTGCCATTTGAGAACATTCAGAAATATTATTTCTGGGAACGTTGGGGAAAAAAAGTTCTTAGAACATATTTTTATTAGCTGGGACTGAGCTCATTGCAGTGCATTTTGGGGTTTCCTTCATTGAAGGATGTGATTCTGGCAAAAATTAGGTACATTTTGCAGCAGACTACTCTGGCTTAGCCCTAAAATGCTGTATATGTAACTTAGAAGGTTTTAGAACAGAGCTAGTTTTGTACATCTTTATGTTTATTTTAAAAAAATGAGTGTGCAGTTACTCAGGGAGAAAAATGTGACATTCAAGATTTTTGCCTTCGACTTTCTTTCACTTCTCATCTCAAGGGTATGTGGGATCTCCAAGGGACTTTTGTTTCACTGGTTTTATTTCTGTGCAGTCTTGCATCATGATGCAGGCTTAGTAAGCGTGACTTGCTTGTTTTCAGGCTTTAATGCAACTCCATCGGCAAGGCCACAGGGCCTCAATATGACCTCTAGCGACAGAACGGCAGCAGGCAACAGTATAAAAAGTTGCATTTAAGATTTATTGGACTCAAATAAGTGAGGTAATGTGTAATTTGTCAATTTTAAAATGGAAATTTACCTATTAGCAAAATTCTTTCCTCTAGAAATGTTCCCAACTTATCACAAAGAAAGTGCACTCTGCTCAACCTCGGGAGGAGCATGAACTTCATCTCCTTGTAAATAGCTCAAGAGATTATTTTAATCAGACCAAAATGACTTTTCCATGAATATGATTTGGCCACAGTGCCTCACATTGAGTCCGGCCCCATCAGGTGACCTCAGGAACGCAGAAAAACATCACGTGTGTCAGGACGGTTTCGAATGAGATGCAAAAATACATTGTGCAGCCATTTATTCACTCAATGTTACCTTGGTTCTTCCTTAATGCACTCTCCATTGAAATAATTTCATTTTGGGCCAATTTCAGCCTGAAAAAGATCCAATAAATGTTTATTAGGTGAGTGGCTCCAATAACTCACAAGCTCACCCAACAGGATTGGATGCCGATTTGGAAGAACCATGTTCTTCATGGTCTGACAAGCTGAAAACAAAAAGGATAAATGTCTCCATAACAGAGTAAACTTGGTTTTTCTTGAGAGGAACCCATGGCTCTTAGAAGACCTGCAAATGACTGAATTTAAGAGGTAATATAGCATATGCATGACAAAAAGCAAACAGACTTAGCATTTGATTTTAAAAAAAATTCAATACTGACTAATCAATGTCATTAGCTTTGTTCATTTTAGTCTGGAAAATCAAGTTTACTATCAGTAGGCAGTCAATAACTAATTTATTAAACACTCTTGAAGGGATAGTTCACCCAAAATGAAAATCCTGGCATTATTTACACATTCTCATTTCGTTTCAAAGAGAAAATTTTATAGGTTTGTCATGCCATGAAAATATAGAAAAACAGTGCAGTGGGAACTATAACATTCAGGGTTGCGTTTCCCGAAAGCATCGTAAGCCTAAGTTGATCGTAGCTCCATTGGTGGCAATCAGGCTCCAGAACAGAGGCTTACTATGCTTTTGGGAAACGCAGCCCAGATATAAGATTTTTTTCATGAGCACCAATGTGCTGTTTTAAAAAATGCAGTATGTAAACTTTGTACATTTATATTTACTTATTTTTCTGAGCATGTTGAAAACATCACTTTGATATCACAAAGATGTCAAAGTATCAGACAGATGTGAATTAACTGAACATGGAAACTATGTCACAGCAAGGATAAATGCCTTTGTATGCATATGAAAATACTTTAAAGGGATGAAAATGTGATGTTTATCTGCTTACCCCCAGGGCATCCAAGATGTAGGTGACTTTGTTTCTTCAGTAGAACACAAACGAAGATTTTTAACTCAAACCGTTGCAGTCTATCAGTCATATAATGGCAGTCAATGGGCTCCACGGTTTTGAGAGTAAAAAAAACATACACAGACAAAACCAAATTAAACCTTGCGGCTC